>NC_061780.1:28015343-28027666 GCF_022458985.1 Mugil cephalus | reverse complement strand
ATCATCCATCCATCCATCATTCATTTATTCATTCATCCATCCATTCATTCATTCATCCATTTATTCATTCATCCATCCATTCATTCATTCATTCATCCATCCATTCATTCATCCATTCATTCATCCATTCATTCATCCATCCATCCATTCATTCATTCATTCATCCATCCATTCATTCATTCATCCATCCATTCATTCATTCATCCATCCATTCATTCATCCAACCATTCATTCATTCATTCATCATCCATTCATTCATCATCCATTCATCCATCCATCCATTCACTCATTCATCCATCCATTCATTCATCATCCATTCATTCATCATCCATCCATCCAACCATCCATCCATCCATTCACTCATTCATTCATTCATTCATCATCCATTCATCCATCCGTCCATCCATTCATTCATCATTCATCTATCCATCCATCCATCCATTCATTCATTCATCCATCCATTCATCATCCGTCCGTCCGTCCATTCATTCATTCATTCATTCATCCGTCCTTGTGTTTCCAGGTAACTCCAGACCAGTGGGCGTTGATGGAGACAATGATCAGAAACACTAAAGGATCCTGAGAGACTGTAAATCACCATCAGCTGACATGGAAAATGGTTATTGTTTGAAAATAAAACTGTTTTGTCCTGAGTCACCAGAGTTTTGATCTGTTTCATAAATCAGTGCAAGTGAAACCATAAAGAGTAAAAGTATACACACATATATAAATATATATATTAATGTACACACACACATATATAAATATATATATTAATGTACACACACACATATAAATATATATATTAATGTACACACACAAATATATAAATTAATGTACACACATATATATAAATATATACATTTAGGAGCTCCGCCCACAGCCTAGAGGGGAGGAGCTTATATTGGCCAGGTGCTGTATAGGATCCGTTGATGATACAGGTTAATTAGACACCGTGGACGAGCATCAAGCTGCCGTGGTGCAGTACCTGTATGTGACCAGCAGGAGATCCCTCTGTAGTTACTGTCCAATCAGGAGACAGGATGGCGCTACATTAGGGAACAGAACCGAGACCTCCAACTGGACACGGGGGGCGTCGTCTCTTTGGTGTCACCTGGCATAGAGGGAGGGGCCTGTGCTTCCTGAATCAATGGGGTATCGCTAAGAGAAGATGACAGGTCAACATTTGCTTGAGTGAAACATTTCAGAAATAGAGTTTGAATGAAAGGCGTTAGTCACCTGTCAGTGTTCCCAGTGTCCAACCACAGCTCACCTGCAACACACACAGGTACGTCACCACTTCACTTCCTGTCACACTCAACGCACAATCATATCATTATTATCATCGGACCCAGCAGGTGAGTTTACTGCTGCTGGTCTGACTGGTAACAACTAGACAGAGACAAACATTCAGCTCCCACCTGATTGTTACGCGTGAGCTGCTACGCTAACGGTTAATGTGAGTGTTTCAGTGGCTCCGCCCCCTGCTGACCTACAGGTGACTTAACATTCACCACTATTACAGTAGAATAGAATAGAATAGAAACTACTACTTTATTCATTCATAAACTGTGGAGGTCATTATCTTGTACCATCACTGTGATTATTACAACACATTTCAGATTAGGACATAGAACTATTTACCTGTTACCTGGTGATTTACATGTGTAAGGACAAACTATACAGGAGGATTATGTTTAAAAACTCAAATAAAGTTCAGTAGCTGCATGGAAGACAGTAAATATGTCAAAAACAATTGATTCAGTACTCAGTATTCAGTACTCAGTATTCAGTATTCAGTATTCAGTACTCAGTACTCAGTATTCAGTATTCAGTACTCAGTACTCAGTACTCAGTATTCAGTATTCAGTACTCAGTACTCACTGTACGGACGTGGCCACAGTGACACTGTTCCCATGTTGAAGTGAAAGTTGTTGTCAAAGCAAAACTCTAAAGTGTCTTTTCAGTGTTTAATTAAACAGTTAAAACAAATAAGACGATTACGCTTCAGTAAGAAAGAGAAAGAGAAGCAGAGACAGAGAGAAGAAGATCAGTTAATCTTAAGTTTAACAAGGAGATAATAGTTTATTTTAACTTAGATACGCTGAGTGTGTGTGTGTGTGTGTGTGTGTGTGTATGTGTGTGTATTGTATGGCTGTATTGTAGTGGTAGTGTGTGTTTGTGTCTGTGTGTGAGTGGTGTGTGTGTGTCTGTGTGTGTGTGTATGTGTGTGTGTGTGTTGTGTGGTGTGTGTATGTGTGTTGTGTGTGGTGTGTGTGTGTAGTGTGTTGTGTGTGTGTGTGGTGTTGTGTGTGTGTGTGTGTGTGTGTGTGTTGTGTGTGTGTGTGTTCTGGGTGTGTGTGTGTTATGTTCTATAATCCATAGGTTGTCATTTGATATAATTTCTAGATACTGTTTTAGTGAAAACATCCATAAATTCATGTGATTTCAAATTTCAAGCTGCTCTGACTCAGTTGTTCTGTGTTTGTCCTGCTGCTGCTGCTGTGTGTCCGTTCCTGTCCTGCTGTCTGCTGTTCCGCTGTGTGCTGTGTGCTGGCTGGTACGTCGTCATATCCTCTCCTTCTTCCTTCTTCTCCCTCTCTTCTCCTCCTTCTTCATTCTCTTTCCTCTCCTTCCTCTCCTTCCGCTAACTCAACAGTCTCTAACGTTACTCTGGATTATAGGGTTGTTAGTGGTGTAGCGGTAGTATTGGTGTTAGGTTATATGTGGTTAGTTAGGATTAACTCTGGTGTAGGTGTAGTGGTAGTTACGCTGGTAGTTACGCTGTTAGTTAGCTGGGTGTAGTTACGTGGGTTAGTTATCGGTGTAGGTTAGTTACTGCGGTTGGTTAGTTAGCTGGTAGTTATGCTGGGTAGTTATGTGGTTAGGGTAGTTCTGCTGGGTAGTTAGGTGTTACGCTGATTGTTACTGTGGTTAGTTACTGCTGGTTAGGGTTTACTGCTGGTAGTAGGTGTTACGCTGGGTTGGGTAGTATGGGGTTATAGTGGGTTAGGTTAGGTACTGCTGGTTGTGGTATTACTGCTGGTTATTATGCTCGTAGGTTGTTATGTGGTTATACTGTGCTACCCGGTGAGACCTGTGGTTGACAAACATGCATATTTTAGATTTGCTGTTCCTCTTTCAGTAGTGTCGTATCTGACTACAGCCTACCTGGTCAGGACTGTCAGCGAAGGGGAGGGCCTGATGGGGGATTTCATTGCCCTGTCCAGGTTCGTGTCTCATACTGTTGCGGTGGTAACTGGCGGCCTGCTTTTACTACGTGGTCTGGTGCCTCCTGGATACCTGTGGCCTCCGGCTCTGATCCTGTTCACACACAAGTAGTTTAACACTGACATGCTGCAGAGCGCCACCAGGTGTCCAAACATCCCACACAGCTGTTTCACTGTGGCTACCGGCCTCGACACTCTGCTCATTGACTGCTGATTGCCTATGTAGTCCTCTTCCTGTGGCTGGTGTAGTGACTATCTGCTCGGTGTGTCCCAGCCATCTGACTCTGCCCAAAGAGCTGCAGTGGCGTGCTTGGGAACGTACAAGTGATTCATGTCAGGTGAGTATTTCCGGGTAGTTAGTGTTGTGTAGTGTGTGGTAGTGGTGTATTATCTGTGGTTAGTGTAGTGGTGTATGGTAGTGGGTGTTTGTGGGTGTTAGTGTAGTGATTAGTGTTAGCTGTAGTGGTGTAGTTAGGTGAGGTAGTTGTATGTAGTTGGGTAGTTGGTAGTTAAGTGGTTAAGCGTTGTTAGTAGTGGTTATGTGCTATGGTTATTGTGGTAGGTAGTTAGTGGTAGTTAGTGTATGTGGTTAGTAAGTGTATGTAGTGTGTAATAGGTGTTGTGTACGTGGTGTAGTAGTATGTAGTGGTGTAGTTATGTAGAGGTTAGAAGGTGTTAGTGTAGAGCTGTAGGTTAGTGTACTGGGTAGTGTACGTAGTGGTGTTGTGGAGTGTGTAGTAGTGTTATGTAGTGTGTATGAGAGTGGGTAGTGTGAGTTGGTTATGTGTATGTGTGTGATTTAGTGTTAGTCGTCTGTTGTTAGTTTTCTGTATGAGTCGCATCTAGTTATGGTGTAGGATGTAGGTAGTGGGTGTGTATGGTGGTGTAGTGTCATGTGAGTGAGTGTAGTGTAGTGTGTCATGTGTGATAGTAGTGGTGTGTGTAGTGTGTATTAGATGGTTGTGTATGTAAGTGGTCGTTTTAGATGTTGTTAACAGTATGTTAGTAGGTGTGTGTAAAGTGGTAGTTAAGGTGAGGTTAGTGGAGGTGTAGTGTATGACTGTGTTGTGTAGTGTGATAGGTGTAGATGTGTTGTTGTAGTGGTGTAGGTGGTTGTGTAGTGTAGTGGTGGTATGTAGTGTGAGTGTGTGTGTAGTGTAGTGGTCGTGTGTGTGTAGTGGTGTAGTGTAGTAGTGTGTGTGTAGTAGTGTGTAGTAGTGTAGTGTAGTGTTAAGTGTATGTGTGTGTAGTGTAGTGGTGTTGTGTTGTGGTGTGTATGTGTAGTGGTGTAGTGTAGTGGTGTAGTGGTGTAGTGTAGTGTGTAGAGGTGTGTGTAGTGTGTAGTGTAGTGTAGTGGTGTTGTGTAGTGTGTAGTGTGTGATGTGTGTATGTGTAGTGGTGTGTGTAGGTGTGGTGTATGTTAGTAGTGGTGTAGTGTAGTTGTAGTTGTAGGTGTAGTGTGTGTAGTGGGGTAGTAGTAGGGTGTTGTGTTTGTGTAGTGGATTGTGTAGTGGTGTGAGTTGTAGTGTATGGTAGTGGTGTTGTGTAGTGGTCAGTGGTGTAGTGTAGTGTGTGTGTAGTGGTTGTGTAGTGTTGTGTATGTGTGTGTGTAGTGGTGTTGTATGGTGTGTGTAGGGTATTAGTGTGTAGTATGTGTAGTGTAGTTGGTTGTTAGTGTAGTGGTGTGTGTAGTGGTGTAAGTGTAGAGGTTTGTGTAGAGCGTAGTGTGTGTAGTGAGTGTAGTGTTAGGAGTGAGATGGTGTTAGTGTAGAGGTATGGTAGTGTGTGTATGTGTAGTGTAGTGAGTGTGTAGTGGTGTAGTGTAGTGGTGTTGTGTAGTGGTGTAGTGTAGTGGTGTTGTGTAGTGGTGTAGTGTAGTGTAGTGGTGTAGTGGTGTAGTGTAGTGTAGTGGTGTTGTGTAGTGGTGTAGTGTAGAGGTGTTGTGTAGTGTAGTGGTGTAGTGTAGTGGTGTGTAGAGGTGTAGAGGTGTTGTGTAGAGGCGTAGTGTAGTGTAGTGGTGTAGTGTAGCGTAGTGGTGTTGTGTAGTGTAGTGGTGTGTAGGGTGTAGTGTAGTGGTGTTAGTGTATGTTGGTAGTGTAGTGTGTGTGGTGTTGTGTAGTAGGTGTAGTGTGTGTGTGTAGTGGTAGTAGTGTAGTGGTGTGTTGTGTAGTGGTGTAGTGTAGTGTGTGAGTGTTTGTTGTAGTGGTGTGTGTAGTGGTGTTGTGTAGTGTTAGTGTAGTGTGTGTTGTGTGTGTAGTGTGTTGTTGTGTAGTGTGTAGTGTAGTGGTGTAGTGTAGTAGGTGTAGGGTTAGTGTAGTGTGGTGTGTTTGTGTTAGTGGTGTGTAGTGGTGTGGTGTGTTAGTGTTATGGTGTTGTGTAGTGGTTAGTGTATGTAGTGTTAGTGAGTGTTTAGTGTGAGTGTGTGTAGTGTAGTGTAGTGGTGTTGTGTATGGTGTAGTGTAGGTGTTATGTTAGTGTGTGTGTTGTAGTGTGTGTGTAGGGTATGTGTGTAGTGTAGTGTAGTGGGTGTATGTATGGTGTAAGGTGTAGTGTAGTAGTGTGTTAGGTAGTGATGTAGTGTAGTGTAGTGTGTTGTGTGTTTAGCTGTGTGTAGTTAGTGGTAGTGGTGTAGTGGTGTAGTGTTGTAGTGTAGTGTAGTGGTGTAGTGTAGTGGTGTTGTGTAGTGGTGTTGTGTAGTGTAGTGGTGTAGTGTAGTGTAGTGTAGTGGTGTTGTGTAGTGGTGTAGTGTAGAGGTGTTGTGTAGTGTAGTGGTGTAGTGTAGTGGTGTAGAGGTGTAGAGGTGTTGTGTAGAGGCGTAGTGTAGTGTAGTGGTGTTGTGTAGTGGTGTAGTGTAGTGGTGTAGTGTAGTGTGTGTGAGGTAGTGTGTGTAGTGGTGTTTGTGTAGTGTGTAGTGTAGGTGTGTGTGTATGGTGTAGTAGTGGTGTGTGTTGGTAGTGTGTTGTGTTGTAGTTGTGTGTAGTGTAGGTGTAGTGTAGTGTGTGTAGTGGTGTAGTGTAGTGGTGTGGTGTGTAGTGTTGTGTTAGTGGGTAGTGTGTAGTGTGTAGGTGTGTTGTAGTGTAGTGTAGTGGTGTTGTAGTGAGTGGTTAGTTTGTTGTAGTAGTGGTTGTGTGTAGTGTGTAGTGTGTTAGTGGTGTTAGTAGTGTGTGTAGTGGTGTTAGTTGTGTGGTGTTGTGTAGTGTAGTGGTGTAGTGTAGTGGTGTTGTGTAGTGGTGTATGTAGTGTTGTGTAGTGGTGTTGTGTTGTGTAGTGGTGTAGTGTAGTGGTGTGTGAGTGTTAGTGGTGTAGTGTGTTAGTAGTGTTTGTGTAGTGGGTAGTGTGTAGTGTAGTGGTGTAGTGGTAAGGTTGTTAAGGTAGTGGTTATGTGGTAGTGAGTAGTGTAGTGATGTGTGTATGAGGTTAGTGTATGTGGTTAGTGTTGTGTATGTGTAGTGTAGTGTAGTGATGTGTAGTGTTGTTAGTGAGGTAGTTAGTGTAGTGTAGGTAGTGTAGTGTAGTGTGTAGGTGTTGTAGTGTAGTGTAGTGTAGTGGTGTTGTGTAGTGGTGTTATGTAGTGGTGTTGTGTAGTGGTGTTGTGTAGTGGTGTTGTGTAGTGTAGTGGTGTTTTGTAGTGGTGTAGTGGTGTTGTGTTAGTGGTGTAGTGTAGTGGTGTTGTGTAGTGGTGTTGTGTAGTGTGTTGTGTAGTGGTGTTGTGTAGTGGTGTAGTGTAGTGGTGTTGTGTAGTGGTGTTGTGTAGTGGTGTAGTGTTGTGTAGTGGTGTTGTGTAGTGGTGTAGTGTAGTGGTGTAGTGTAGTGGTGTTGTGGTGTTGTGTAGTGTGTATGAGTTGGTTGTAGTGTGTGAGTTGTAGTAGTGTGGTGTGTTAGTGTTGTTAGTGGTGGTGTGGTGTTGTGTAGTGGTGTAGTGTAGTGGTTTTGTGTAGTGGTGTTGTGTAGTGGTGTAGTGTAGTGGTGTACTGTAGTGGTGTTGTGGTGTTGTGTAGTGGTGTTGTGGTGTTGTGTAGTGGTGTTGTGGTGTTGTGGTGTTGTGTAGTGGTGTTGTGTAGTGGTGTTGTGTTGTGTAGTGGTGTAGTGGTGTAGTGTAGTAGTGTTGTGTAGTGGTGTTGTGTAGTGGTGTTAGGTGTAGTGAGTGTTGTGTGTTTAGTGTGGTGTTGTGTAGTGTGGTGTAGTGTGTAGTGTTAGTGGTGTACTGTAGTGTTTGTGGTGTTAGTGTAGTGGTGTTAGTGAGTGGTGTAGTGTGTTGGTGTGTTTTAGTAGTGTTGTGTAGTGTAGTGTATGTTTGTATGTTGTGTAGTGTTTGTAGTAGTAGGTATGTAGGTGTGTTGTGGTGTTGGTGTTAGTGAGGTGTAGTTAGTGTGTAGTGGTGTGTGATAGTGTGTTGTGTAGAATGGTTGTTTGTGGTGTAGTGTAGTGTGTATGGTGTGTGTAGTGGTGTGTGTGTAGTGGTGTTGATGTAGTGGTTTGTGGTGTAGTGTATGTGTGTGTGTGGTGTTGTGTAGTGGTGTGTGTGTGTAGTGGTGTAGTGTAGTGTAGTGTAGTGGTGTTGTGAGTGGTAGTTGTGTGTTGTAGTAGTGGTGTTAGTGGTGTTGTATGTGTGAGTGTAGGTTGTAGTGGGTGTTGTGTAGTGGTGTAGTGTGTGTAGTGGTGTTGTGTAGTGTGTGAGTTGTGTAGTGGTGTTAGTGTAGTGGTGGTTGTAGGTAGTGTTAGTGTAGTGTTAGTGTGTTGTGTGTGTGATTGTTGTGAGTGGTTGTGTAGTGATGTTGTGTAGTGGTAGTAGTGTAGTGTGTAGGTGTTGTGTGTGTGTAGTGAGGTTGGTAGTGGTAGTGTAGTGTATGTGTGTGTATGTGTTAGTGTGTAGGTGTAGTGAGTGTAGTGTAGTGTAGTGGTGTTTGTGTAGTGGTTGTGTATGTAGTGTTAGTGTGGTTTGTAGTAGGGTATGTAGTGATTAGTGTAGTGTTTGTGTAGTGTGTGTGTAGTGGTAGTGTGGTTTGTGTAGTATGGTGTTGTAGTATGAGTGTAGTGGTGTAGTGTAGTTGTGAGTGTTGATGTAGTGAGTGTGTGTGTAGTGGTGTTGTAGTGGTACGTAGTGGTTGTGTAGTGGTGTTGTGTTGTGTGTGTGTAGTGTAGTGGTGTTGTGTAGTGGTGTAGTGTAGTGGTGTTGTGTAGTGGTGTGGTGTTGTGTTAGTGAGTGTGTGTGGGTAGTGTAGTGTGGTTAGTGTAGTGTGTTGATGTGTAGTGGTGTTGTGTAGTGTAGTGGTGTAGTGTAGTGGTGTAGTGGTGTTGTGTTGTGTAGTGGTGTGATGTGTGTGTGTGTGTAGTAGGTGTGTAGTGAGTGTTGTAGTAGTAGTGTGTTGTGTAGTGTAGTGGTTGTGAGTGTAGTAGGTGTTAGGTGGTAGTGATGTAGTGAGTTTGTGTGTTGTAGTAGGTGTAGTGTAGTGTAGTGGTTGTGTGTAGTGGTAGTATGTAGTGGTGTTGTAGGATGTTGTAGTAGGTGTAGTGTAGGTGTAGTGTAGTGGATGTTGTGTGTAGTGTGTATGTAGTGTAGTTGTGTGTTGTGTAGTGGAGTGTATGTGTTGTGTAGTGAAGTGTATGTAGTGTAGTAGTGTTGTGTAGTGGTGTTGTGTAGTGGTGTGGTGTTGTGTAGTGTAGTGGTGTTGTGTAGTGGTGTAGTGTAGTAGTGTTGTGTAGTGGTGTTGTGGTGTAGTGTAGTGGTGTTGTGGTGTTGTGTAGTGGTGTGGTGTTGTGTAGTGGTGTAATGTATTAGTGTTGTGGTGTTGTGTAGTGGTGTTGTGTTGTGTAGTGGTGTAGTGGTGTAGTGTAGTGTAGTGTAGGTTGTGAGTGGTGTATGTGTAGTGGTAGTGTGTTGTGTGTGGTGAGTGTAGTGTAGTGGTGTGTAGTGGTGTGTTAGTGGTGTAGTGTGATGGTGTGTGTGTGTGTGTGTAGGTGTTGTGTAGTGTGAAGTATAGTGTAGATGAGGTGTTGTGGTGTAGTGTAGTGGTGTAGTGTAGTGGTGTTGTGTAGTGGTGTAGTGTAGGTGTAGTGTAGTGGTGTTGTGATTGTTGTTGTTAGTGGTGTTTAGTAGTGGTGAGTGTAGTGTGGTGTTGTATAGGTGTATGTAGTGGTGTTGTGGTGTAGTGTAGTGGTTAGTGTGGTGTTGTGTAGTGGTGTTGTGGTGTATGTGGTGTGTGTGTAGTAGGTGTTGTGTAGTGTGTGTGTTGGTAGTGTTAGTGGTGTATGTAGTAGTGTGTGTAGTGGTTTGTGTAGTGGTGTAGTGTAGTGGGTTGTGTAGTGGTGTATGTGTGGTAGTGTGTAGTGTAGTGGTGTTGTGTAGTGGTGTACTGTAGTGGTGTTGTGGTGTTGTGTAGTGGTGTGGTGTTGTGTAGTGATGTTGTGTAGTGGTGTACTGTAGTGGTGTTGTGGTGTTGTGTAGTGATGTTGTGTTGTGTAGTGGTGTAGTGTAGTGGTGTAGAGGTGTAGTAGTGTAGTGTAGTGTAGTGGTGTTGTGTAGTGGTGTAGTGGTGTTGTGTAGTGGTGTAGTGTAGTGGTGTTGTGTAGTGGTGTAGTGGTGTTGTGTTGTGTAGTGGTGTTGTGGTGTTGTGTAGTGGTGTTGTGTTGTGTAGTGGTGTTGTGTAGTGGTGTAGTGTAGTAGTGTTGTGTAGTGGTGTTGTGTAGTGGTGTAGTGTAGTGGTGTAGTGTAGTGATGTTGTGTAGTGGTGTTGTGTAGTGGTGTTGTGTTGTGTAGTGGTGTAGTGTAGTGGTGTAGTGGTGTTGTGTAGTGAGTGATAGTGTAGTGTAGTGGTGTTGTGTAGTGTGTAAGTGTAGTGGTGTAGTGTATGGTGTAGTGTAGTGTTGTGTAGTGTAGTGGTGTAGTGTAGTGATGTTGTGTAGTGGTGTTGTGTAGTGGTGTTGTGTTGTGTAGTGGTGTAGTGGTGTAGTGTAGTGGTGTTGTGTAGTGGTGTTGTGTAGTGTAGTGGTGTAGTGGTGTTGTGTAGTGGTGTTGTGTAGTGTAGTGGTGTTGTGTTGTAGTGTAGTGGTGTAGTGTAGTGGTGTAGTGGTGTTGTGTAGTGTAGAGGTGTTGTGTAGTGTAGTGGTGTTGTGTAGTGGTGTTGTGTTGTGTAGTGGTGTTGTGTAGTGTAGTAGTGTAGTGTAGTGGTGTAGTGGTGTTGTGTAGAGGTGTTGTGTTGTGTAGTGGTGTTGTGTAGTGTAGTGGTGTAGTGGTGTAGTGTAGAGGTGTTGTGTTGTGTAGTGGTGTTGTGTAGTCACTGTCAGGCGCAGAGCAGCTGTGAGTCGTTCCACCAGTCGATCCTGAACATCATCACTGTCCTAAAAGAAAACAACACTATCAGGTGACTGGTCAGTGTTATTGTTGTTATTGTTGTTGTTGTTGTTGATGTTGTTATTGTTGTTATTGTTGTTGTGGTTGTTGTTGTTGTTGCCGTTGCCGTGGTTACCTGGCAGTGGGCCAGGGAGCTTAGAGCCTGCTTGTAGAGCTGAACAGCTTTCTGCTGCTTTCTCTGCTTCAGGTAAATCTCAGCCAACAGCTCACACACCTGAACCTGGGCCAGGTACTCACCTGGACACACATATACACACATACAGTAAACACACAGAGGCTGCACTGGGACCAGTTTGGGGGTCACTGGGACCAGTTAGGGGGGTCACTGGGACCAGTTTGAGGGGGCACTGGGACCAGTTAGGGGGTCACTGGGACCAGTTTGGGGGGTCACTGGGACCAGTTTGGGGGTCACTGGGACCAGTTTGGGGGTCACTGGGACCAGTTAGGGGGGTCACTGGGAACAGTTAGGGGGGTCACTGGGACCAGTTTGAGGGGCACTGGGACCAGTTAGGGGGGGCACTGGGACCAGTTTGGGGGGGCACTGGGACTAGTTTTGAGGGGTCACTGGGACCAGTTTGAGGGGCACTGGGACCAGTTAGGGGGGGCACTGGGACCAGTTTGGGGGGGCACTGGGACTAGTTTTGAGGGGTCACTGGGACCAGTTCGGGGGGGTCACTGGGACCAGTTTGAGGGGTCACTGGGACCAGTTTGGGGGTCACTGGGACCAGTTAGGGGGGGCACTGGGACCAGACCTCCTACCTCCACGCTGCCTTAACCTTCCACATCAGCTCCAGCTGCTACTTTAACTCTTGGTGCTTCTCAGCCTTTTCATGTTCCTTCTCTCTGGTGCTGATACCAGCTGATACCAGCTGATACCAGCTGGTATCAGCTGGTATCAGCACCACCTTCCTCCACTCTTTGTCCTCCACTCTTTGTCCTCCACTCTTTGTCCTCCACTCTTTGTCCTCCACTCTGTCCCGTTGGAAAATGTTGTAGAAGTGACCATTTGAAAATGTAAATACTTGCAGAGATTTATAGAAATAAATTGTTGATCTGTTTCCTACATTGTTAAATCATTGTTGATGATTATTGCGAGAAATCGTTAACATGATCAGTGTCTTTACATGGATGAATATCATTGATTATTGATTGATTATTCTCAGTGTGAAAAAGGTTGGTGCCCCTGGTATCGGCTGTTCCAGCCTCTGAGTCGTCCCTGACTCTGCTGATACTCTGGACTGTCTCAGGGTCTTTGTCCAGTCTGAACCTTGGTTCTCTGGAGGATCTCGGCCTCGTTGGCTCTTGTTCTCAGGGCTTGTTCTTGTGCTGCCATGTTCACATGTTCAGTGCCTCTGTGCCGTCTGTCAGTCCAGTCTTTTCCAGCCCTTAGTAGGTTTTCTTCATATCAGACACTTCTTCTACCTGATGTTGGTTTATGCTGTAGGGGCTTGTCCCTCTAGCTTGTCTGCTCCTCGTCCTCTACATTCTCTTTGGGTTCTATTGTCTGAACATCCTCCTCTATCTCCTCCTTCGGGCAACTTATGATCCCAGCAGCGTATTCCAGATCTTGTTCTGACCTTTCAGCTGACTTTGCTCTAGTCTCTGGAGGTCAACATGAACGCACTCCCAGTCATCACCATCACTTCCAGGACTCGTTCTTGTTTCCTCTGAAGATAGTTCTTAATGACCTTGTCTGGATGTTTGGGCTCTTTGTCCTGCTGCAGGATAAATGTGGGGCCCGT
>NC_061780.1:27977843-28010343 GCF_022458985.1 Mugil cephalus | reverse complement strand
TCTGCTACTACTACTACACACAATCTGCTACTACTACACAGGATCTACTACTACACACAATCTGCTACTACTACTACACACAATCTGCTACTACTACACAGGATCTACTACTACACACAATTTGCTACTACTACTACACACAATCTGCTACTACACAAACAATCTACTACTACACACAGTCTACTACTACTACTACACACAGTCTACTACTACACACAATCTACTACTACTACTACACAGGATCTACTGCTACTACACACAGTCTACTACTACTACTACACACAGTCTACTACTACACACAATCTACTACTACTACTACACAGGATCTACTGCTATTACACACAATCTGCTACTACTACACACACGTACATCTACTGCACGTTGTATAAATTAGACTTAGACAGACTTTGTTGTCATTTTATATGCACAAGTTATTTACAGAACCGATTCCGTTGCATCCGACTCAGGACAGTGTAAGAAAAATTACCAATAAAATAAGATAAAATACAAATGCAACATAAATACCAATCTAAAGTGCAGGAGCGATGTAGAAGACCAGGGTGATTATCAGACAGTGCATTATCTCTGTCTAACTATGTAATTTACTAACTAGCCCAATAAGCACCATTAGCCCATTAGCCACTATGCTAACAGCGTGTTGTGTGTGTTGGACAGATGAGCGTCTGACAGCGGAGCAGATGGATGAGCAGAGGATCCAGAACGTGGCCTATCAGTACCTGTGCAGGTTGGAGGAGGCCAAGAGGTCCGTGAGCACAACCTTATCATGCTAACCACATGCTAACCACATGCTAACTACATGCTAACCAAATGTCCAGCTCTGTTCAGTTAACTTTGTTGCTGTGCTTGCAGACTGTGTTTTTTTATTATTAGTGTCAGACTCTCAGTGTTTCTGGTGAAGTGGTCGACAATAGTCTGTGTACAAGCTTCAATAAGCTCCCAGAAAATCCTGCGTAGTTTCTTTTATGTGAGACGCTACAAAAGGTGTTCAGGTCAAGAATCTGGATCCGTTAGTTTCTATGAGACGTCATCAGAGACTTTCACCACATATTAGTAAACTTGAAAACATCTGAAATCGTTCAGTTCCCGATTCACACAAGTAACCATGGAGGTGTGTTCGGGGGAGGAGCTTGCTGTTCACCTGTAGTTTCTGTAATATGCTCAGGTGGATGGAGGCGTGTCTGGGGGAGGAGCTTCCTGCACCCACTGAGCTGGAGGAGGCGTTGAGGAACGGAGTCGTTCTCGCCAAACTGGGCCATCGCTTTGCTCCAACAGCCGTTCCTCTGAAGAAGATCTACGACCCGGAGCAGCTGCGATACCAGGTCACATGACTCACCTGCTCTACCTGCTGGAACCTACCATGTGTTAGTAGTCGGTAATCAGCTGTACTGGTTTCTCCAGGCTGTGGGTCTTCAGTTCCGTCACACTGACAACATCAACCACTGGAGGAACGCCATGACGACGCTGGGACTGCCGGTGGTCAGTGGACAGATGGACCAATCAGAGCTTTGGCTCATTATCATGTTGAATCCTGACCAGTCACTGCTGTTCTTCTTCTTCTTCTTCTTCTTCTTCTTCTTCTTCTTCTTCTTCTTCTTCTTCTTCTTCTTCTTCTTCTTCTTCTTGTCAGATCTTCCACCCTGAAACTACAGACGTTTATGACAAGAAGAACATGCCGAGAGCTGTTTACTGTATCCACGCACTCAGGTTCGCATGTCCACCTGTCTACTTGTCTGTCCACCTGTCTCTGTCTCTACCCGTCCTGTCTGTCTACCTGTCTAACCCTAACCTGTCTCTCTGCAGCTTGTACCTGTACAGACTGGGGTTGGCTCCACAGATTCATGACCTCTATGGAAAAGTCAAGTTCACAGGTAAACACAGAGACACAGAGAGACAGACACGGAAACAGAGACAGAGACAAAGAGACAAGAGAGAGACGTTTGGACCAATCACAGCCTGATTCATCTGTGTCTGTGTTCAGATGAGGAGATCTCCAACATGAAGCTGGAGCTCGACCGTTATGGGATCCAGATGCCGGCTTTCAACAAGATTGGAGGAATCCTGTCCAACGAGCTGTCAGTGGACCAGGCGGCAGGTAGAGACAGAGGCTCTAACTAATAGTCCTGCAGTAGCTTATGTGCGTATCCTAGTCCGGTTTGAGTCATTTCTTTTGGTACCTGGTCATTCTGCTTCATTTTAGTTTCTACTTCCTGCTTCAGGAGGAGGAGGAGCCTAAGGGCTGATTCAAACTCATCGGCTGCCATGATGTGTTGTGATGTGTTCTCAGATTTTTCGATACGCAGCACATGTATTTCCGTCCGTCACCATGGGGGGCACTATACCACGTAATGCGCCAATTTATTATACAACAGAAGAAGCCGCTTTGAAACATGGCGGGTGAAGAGGAGAATGGGTGGATAGAAATGTCTGCCAGGATGGGAAAGGGAATAGAAACCGTCAAAAAAGACTGAAATATGTGAGGGACAAATTCAGTAGACACATAAAAAGATACTATGTGTAGCCTCGTCACTGGTGACTCTGCTGCCCCCTGGTGGATGAGCAGTGTACGTTTCACTGTGAGGAAGGAAGTGGACTATGAACCAGCCCTAACCCTGTGTCCCTGTGTCCCTGTGTCCCTGTGTCCTGTCAGTCCATGCAGCGGTGCTCGCCATCAATGAGGCAGTAGAGCGAGGACATGAGGAGGACACGTGGGACGCTCTGAGGAACCCTGCTGCTCTGCTCACTGGCCTCCAGGAGGCGCTGGTCAGCCTCTACCAGGAAGTGTTGCTGCAGGCCAGGAGGACGAAGGAGGACACGGCCGGGGAGGTGAGTCTGGGGGACGTTGCCTCACCAGTAGAGACCTCATGTCCTGGTGTGATTGTCTCTAATGTGTCAACAGGGACGACCTCAGGACAGAGACATGTATGAGGAGTATCTGACACAGAAGGAGATCCAGGAGAACATTGATGTGGTCAACGGTGAGACCTCCTCCTCCTCCACCTCCTCTCTCCTCCTCTCTCCTCCACCTCCTTCTCCTCCTCTCTCCTCCACCTCCTCTCTCCTCCTCTAACCCTCCTCCTCCTCCCTAACCCTCCTCCTCCTCCCTAACCCTCCTCCTCCTCTTCTCTCCTCCACCTCCTCTCTCCTCCTCCTCCTCCTCCTCCTCCTCCTCCTCCTCCTCCTCTAACTCCTGTGGTCTTTGTCCCAGTCCGTTCTGCCGTGGAGCAGGTGGATGAGGCTCTGGATGCTGCAGATGAACTTTCTCTGCTCGTTGCTCTGCAGCTGCCATGTTTGGCCCTGAGAGGCCTTCGTCCCGACAACGTGTCCTGGTACCTGGACCAGCTGTCAGCCGACCGGCAGCAGAAGGCCCTGGTACAGAAACACGTACAATAATAACAATAATAACAATAATGACACCGTAGACACCTTGGCTGTGACCCCGACCTCTCTGACCTTTCTCTGACCTCTCTGACCTTTCTCTGACCTCTCTGACCTCTGACCTTAGGACCAGGGCTGTGTTGACCCTCTGGAGCCTGACGAGCTGCAGGAAGGCGTTGCCGTTGGTAACCGTGATGCTCAGAGAGCCAGAAGCGGTGAGTAACTTCCTGTACCTGAACACACCTGTGGACCAGGACCCAGGATGAACCTGTGTGTGTGTTTCAGTTGATGAAGCTGTGACCAGAGTCAATGCGTCGCTGCGCGGCAACGACCCCAGACACACCGTCAGCTGCCTGATGACCTCTGACCTCCAGCTGCCTGAAGTGTTTCCATCAGCTGCAGCGCTTTACCACAGAGAGCTGCAGCTGCTGCAGAGGCAGACTGAGCAGGTAACCTCACCTGAGACACATCTGAGACACATCTGAGACACACCTGAGACACACCTGAGACACACCTGAGACACACCTGAGACTCACCTGAGACTCACCTGAGACTCACCTGAGACTCACCTGAGACAGGCAGCTGTTGGGGCGATCATGTTGCTGTGTTTCCTCTCGGTTCCTCCAGGGGGAACTGCAGCAGGAGGAGCTGTTTGTTGCCGTGGAGATGCTGTCAGCTGTCGCACTCATCAATCAAGCCTTGGAGGCGGGAACCCAACAGAGCTTTGGTTCCTCATTGGTCAGTCCTTCAGCTGGACTGTCTGAGGTAGATCACACCCTGATGGACAGGTGAGAGTCGTGATGATGTCACCTGGTCAATGAGGTCATCACACGTCACCTGGTCAGTGACGTCATCACTGTGTGCAGGTACTACCAGGCTCTGCTGAGTGTGAAGCAGCAGGAGGGAGGACGTCTACTCACCTGGAATCAGCTCCAGGAGGGAATCAACACGGTCAACAGCTCAGAGCACGAAGAGCATCAGCGTATGTGACACTTTCCACACAACAACACAACAACACTTCTGTGTGACCCCTGTCTGACCCCTGACCCCTGTGTGACCCCTCCAGGGCTGCTGTGGGGGGGTCAGGTCCGCCAGGCTGTGGTGGGTGGTGACATCCAGGCCCTGCTCTCTGCTCTGCTGCTGCCCTCTAGTGGCGTGGAGGAGGTGTTGCCTGCCAACGGCTGCAGATATCTGACGCTGCTCAGAGCCCAGGTAATTCAGTTCAGTTCAGTTTTATTTATATAGAACCAATAACAACACAAATCGTCTCAAGACGCTTCACTAAAACAGCCTGAAACCTCCAGAGCAGCCTGAGGGAAAAACTCCCTTTAACAGGAAGAAACCTGGAGCAGACACAGTGGTTAGTAAGAGAAAATCAAATTAGAAAAGGTATGACATCACGCAGGGTCTCCATAGCAACACAGCCGTCACACCTGAAGTCAGATGACCAAGTTACTCACTCTGTGCTTCAGGTGTGCAGGGACCCGGGAGCTGAGCTGGGATTGGCTGATATCCAGGAAGTGGTGAAGACGGCCAATCAGCAGAGTCAGAAAGCTCTGAAGAGTGAGTCACATGATCTAAAAACTCTGTTATAGTACAGAGGGACTGGACTTGGTATCGTTCGCACGTAGCCAACATCTGCAAGAATCATTTCTGTTGGTACCTGGTCCGTCTGGTTCCCCCTGTGACAACTCCACCCAAACACTACGAGGCGCTGTGTCTTTTTACCGGTCGGGTTCAAGTTTGTTTCTACTTCCTGCTTCACTTTGTGTCTCCAACCCTCCTCAGTTGACTTGACCGATTCTTTATTGATCCAGAACTATCAGTTAGAAAATGGAGGAGATGGAGAAGCAGCCGGAAACACGCTGCTACCAAGAGAACCAATCACAGCTCTAGTTACATTCCTGCTGTGATGCTAAGCTAGTCTCTACGTTAACATCGCAGCCTCTGCATCAGTCAGGTTTGCTGTCAGTGGTTCGTGGTGGTGCAGTAACGTCTCCTGAATGTGTCCCAGTGTGTCTGGCGGTGGCGGCCGTGAACCAGGCGGTGAAGGAGCAGCGGGTGAAGCAGACGCTGCGTGTTCTGTCTCTACCAGAGGTGGCGCTACAGGGACTTCATCCTGACTGTGCTGCTGATTATCAGAGAGCTCTGAACGCCCTGATCACTCACAGAAAGGACTCAGGTAAAGAGCTCTAGTGTTACCTGGGGTTCAGATATTATGGTCCTCTAATGTCCATAGTTGTGTCTCTGCTGCAGGTCAGAGACACTTTCCTCTTTCTATGGATCATAAACTCTACATCAGAGTCTGTTGATCCAAGGACCTGATGAACACATGAATGGTGGAGTTAACGGGTTCATCCTGGTCTGAATGAATGTGTCTCTGCTCCCTCACATCTGTCCACACTTTGATTCATTAAACGTCTTCAGGACGAGAAAAGAGACAGAAAAAAGACCAGAATCAAACTAAATCCTAGAGGTGGTTTTCTCTGGACCAGGTTTATCTCAGGACGTCTGTGTTACTTTAAACTGTAATTTTTACTTTTATAAATTACAGACATCGATGATTCACACAGACCTTATAACAGATTCCCAGACGTCCAGATTAACGTCCTAACGCAAACAGCTGATTGGTCTGTGTGTGTCCAGGAGACAACAAGAGTCCGTGGGTTCGAGTTCGGCTGCAGGACGGATCCTTTTATTACTTTCACCTGAACAGACTGGAGGGGCGCTGGGACACACCTGACGGCTTCAGACACAACAACGTCTTCATGGACCAGCAGGACATACAGGTGAGACACACCCGAGGGACAGGTCCTAGAGTCCTCAGTCAGTGGGTCAGTCCCCATCTCTAGTCGTCACCTGTCGTGTGACGTAATGTGACCTACAGGAAGTGGTCAGCAGTGTCTCGGCATCGTTCAGGCGTGGCGTCCTCTGGAGGAGCAGGGAAGCCCTCATAGTCGGCCTGCAGGCTCAGTGTCGCGGGTTCCTGATCAGACGGCAGCTCGAGGCTCGGCAACATTATCTGAGGACTCAGACACCTGCAGCCGTTACCATCCAGGTGAGAGCCTGTTCCCATCAGTCCAGACTTGGGGAGAAGCGGACCAGCTTAACATGGTAATGATGGTGCTTGTTTTAGAGTCACTGGAGGAGGTTTGTCCAGCAGAGGGCGTACCGACAGCGCCTGGAGGTCCTTTACGGGAACTGGAGAGCTGTGGTCAAGGTAAGAGACACCTGAGAGACAACACTGGGAATAACATTATATTAATTATTATCATAATTAATTAATAATAAATGTTCTCATTGACCAGATCCAGTCGTTTGTGAGAATGTGGCTGATGAGACGACGCCATCAAGCTCGGCTCAGTTTCTTCCGACGCAACGTGAGTCGTTTATGCTAAACTAGGCTAATTGTGTCCCAGCTTTATGCTAAACTAGGCTTACTGTCCCCGGGGGGGGCAATTAAGGGCCCATCCTTATGCTAAGCTATTATGCTATGCTATCCTTATGCTAAGCTAGGCTGACTGTCTTCCACAGGTGAGCGCTGTGGTAAAGATCCAGGCCTTCTTCAGAGCCAACAGAGCCCGAGAGGACTACAGGATGCTGGGTGAGATCACTAACGAGGTCACTAACGAGGTCACTAACGAGGTCACTAACGAGGTGCTGGCTCTCATTAGCCAGTTTCAGTTGTTGATAAGCTCTTCCCGCCTTACCTGTCTCAGTGCACTCAGCCACGCCCCCTCTGTCAGTGGTGAGGAAGTTCATTCACCTGCTCGATCTGGGGGATGGTGACATCAGAGAGGAGGCGGAGCTTCTGCGTCTGAGGGAGGAGCTTGTGAGGAGCATTCGCTTCAACCGGCAGCTGGAGTCAGACCTGAACCTGATGGACCTGAAGATTGGCCTCCTGGTCCGGAACCGGGCCACGCTGCAGGTAGGAACCCCCAGAGAACCTGGTCCTGACCCCCCTACAGAACCTGGTCCTGACCCGTCTCTCTGAACAGGAGGTGGTGTCTCATTGTAAGAAGCTGACAAAGAAAAACAAAGAGCAGCTTTCAGACCTGATGGATGTGGAGAAAAGTAAAGGGCTGAAAGCTCTGAGCAAAGAGAGGAGGGACAGACTGGAGGCCTATCAACACCTGTTCTACCTGCTGCAGGTAACACACACATACCTGTCTACCTACTGCAAGTGAGTGATGATGTGATGATGTGTTAGCTGGTCCTGGTGAGTGATGATGTGATGATGTGTTAGCTGGTCCAGGTGAGTGATGATGTGTTAGCTGGTCCTGGTGAGTGATGATGTGATGATGTGTTAGCTGGTCCAGGTGAGTGATGATGTGATGATGTGATGATGTGTTAGCTGGTCCAGGTGAGTGATGATGTGTTAGCTGGTCCAGGTGAGTGATGATGTGATGATGTGTTAGCTGGTCCAGGTGAGTGATGATGTGATGATGTGTTAGCTGGTCCAGGTGAGTGATGATGTGATGATGTGATGATGTGTTAGCTGGTCCAGGTGAGTGATGATGTGTGTGTCTCAGACCCAGCCTCTGTACCTGGCCCAGCTGATCTTCCTGATGCCTCAGAGCCGCTCCACCTCCTTCGTGGAGATGTTGGTCTTCAGTCTGTTTAACTACGGCTCTGACCGGCGGGAGGCCTTCCTGCTGCTGCAGCTGTTCACCGAGGCGCTCAGATATGAGATCAGGTAACCTACCTGCTGTGATGTCACTGTGATGTCACTGTGATGTCACTGCGTTTTTCTGACTGTGGTTTATGACGTCAGGCTGAAAGTGGAGCGGCCTCAGGACGTGGTCACAGGGAATCCGACCGTCATCAGGATGCTGGTGAACTTCTACCGTCACGCTCGTGGTCAGAACACCCTGAGAGAGGCTCTGGGTCCGGCTCTCCAGGACGTCCTGCAGGACCGGACCCTCAGCATCAGAACCGACCCACTGGACGTCTACAAGACCTGGATCAACCAGACCGAGACCCAAACCGGACACAAGAGGTCGGGTTCATAAAAACATGTTGGTTAGAAGCTGTAGGTACATAAACAAAAGATATCATGGCTCTACTCTGAGCCTGTACACCTGTACACTCACCTGTACACTCACCTGTACACACACTTGTACACTCACCTGTAGATTCACCTGTACACTCACCTGTACACCTGTACACTCACCTGTACACCCACCTGTACATTCACCTGTACACTCACCTGTACACTCACCTGTACACCTGTACATACACTTGTACACTCACCTGTACATACACTTGTACACTCACCTGTACATACACTTGTACACTCACCTGTACACCTGTACATTCACCTGTACACTCACCTGTACACTCACCTGTACACTCACCTGTAGATTCACCTGTATACCTGTGCATTCACCTGTACACTCACCTGTACACTCACCTGTACACCTGTACACTCACCTGTACACCTGTACATTCACCTGTACACTCACCTGTACACTCACCTGTACACTCACCTGTACATTCACCTGTACACTCACCTGTACACCTGTACACTCACCAGTACACTCACCTGTACACCTGTACACTCACCTGTACACTCACCTGTACACTCACCTGTACACCTGTACACTCACCTGTAGATTCACCTGTATACCTGTACACTCACCTGTACATTCACCTGTACACTCACCTGTACACCTGTACATTCACCTGTACACTCACCTGTACATTCACCTGTACATACACTTGTACACTCACCTGTACATTCACCTGTACACTCACCTGTACATTCACCTGTACATTCACCTGTACATTCACCTGTACATACACTTGTACACTCACCTGTACACTCACCTGTAGATTCACCTGTACATACACTTGTACACTCACCTGTACACTCACCTGTGGACCTCTGAGGGACTGGTCTGTCTTTGCAGCTCTCTCCCCTACGAGGTGTCTCCTGAGGACGCTCTGTCTCACCCTGAAGTCCAGAGACGCATCGACATCGCTATGGTCAACCTGAAGAACCTGACGGACCGAGTCCTCAAAGCCATCACCTCCAACCTCCACAAGCTACCGTGAGTCTCCACCCAAACCTGGACCCTCAGGACACACGTCTGGAACTGTCCTCCTGTCCCTCCCTCATCTTATTCTGTTGGGTTTGTCCTAGGTATGGTCTACGTTACACGGCCAAGGTCCTCAGAGACACCCTGAAGGCAAAGTTCCCTGAGGCCAGAGAGGACGAGCTGTACAAGGTGATGCACCGTCCACTAGGGACGTCCCTCTGGTCCTAAATGTCCTAGACTCTGCCCCTGTAGGGACGTCCCTCTGGTCCTAAATGTCCTAAATCCTGCAGATCGTGGGGAACCTGGTCTACTATCGCTACATGAACCCAGCAATCGTGGCTCCAGATGGGTTTGACGTGGTGGACCGTCCGACGGGATCCGGATCCGTCCTGCAGCCCGACCAGCGCCACCTCCTTGGCTCCATCGCCCGGATGCTGCAGCACGCCGCCTCCAACAAGAGTTTCCACGGCGACGGGGACCACGTCCGAACCCTGAACCAGTACATCAGCCAGACCCACAGCAAGTTCAGGTCTCTGCTTCGGACCCAGCATGGACCCCTGTCAGGTCCTGGTCCAGGTTTCTGACGGCTCTCTCTGGGGTTCTGTTTGTCAGGAAGTTCCTGGTGTCCGTCTGTGACGTCCCGGAACCAGAGGACAGGTTCAGGATGGACGAGTTCTCAGAGCTGCTCATCGTCAACAGACCCGTCATCTACATCTCAGTCAGCGAGCTACGCAACACCCACCAGGTCAGGACCTGACCCTGAACCTGAACCAGGACCTGGTCCAGAACCAGGACAAGAACTAGGATCTGGATCTGGAGGATATCTCATTCTGTCTCACCCTGTCCCCGTCCCCATCTCTGTCCCTGCAGCTCTTGCTGGACCACCATGAAGCTTTGTGTCCGGACCCCTCAGACCCCCTCAGGGTTTTACTGAAGGACCTTGGACCGGTTCCCAGCCTACAGGAGCTCATGGGTACTAAAGCCAGCTGTTAGCAACATTAGTAGCATTAGCAGCATCGCTGATAATGCTAATGTTTCTGACCATGTGTTTCAGGAGAGTCGTCATCAGCTGATCCAGGACCAGGACCAGAGGTTTCTCTGACTCTCACCAACAAGTTTGACATCTTCGACGACTCCAGCGACAAACCAGACACTAGAGGACTGCTGCTCAGGTAGCTTAGCATGTTAGCTTAGCATGTTAGCCTTCCCTGCTCAGGTCTGTAAGTATTTTAAATCTTTGTTTGTTTAGCACTAAGCAGCTGATTATCGACGTAATCAGGACTCAGTCAGGGGACTCTCTGAGAGACATCCTGAGGACAACAACCTCACCTGACCAGGTAACACACACACACTAACACACACACACAACCTCACCTGACCAGGTAACACACACACACTAACACACACACACAACCTCACCTGACCAGGTAACACACACACACTAACACACACACACAACCTCACCTGACCAGGTAACACACACACACTAACACACACACACAACCTCACCTGACCAGGTAACACACACACACAACCTCACCTGACCAGGTAACACACACACACACACACACACACACACACACTAATAATACACACTAATACAGACCTGACCAGGTAACACACACACAGACACACACATTAACACACACACACACACACACACACACTAATACACACTAATACACACCTGACCAGGTAACACACACACAGACACACACATTAACACACACACACATGAGCAGGTGACAGACTCACACCTGTGACCTGACCCTCTGGAACAGGAAGTGTGTCATGATTGGCTGGTTCAACGTCGCGCTCGTCGAGATGCTCAAACACCTGAGAAGATGAAGAGGAACCCGTCTCTGGTTGCCAATGGTAACCTGGGTCTGGAGGAGAAGAAGAGGAAGATCCTCCGGAGTCTTCGTCGCCTGGAGGCTTTGGGGGTTCTGAGATCGTCTCAGGCTGAGAACCAGATCCTGCAGATGATTGCTAAGGTGAGGCTAATATGCTAAGCTATCAGAGCGAGGGAAGCTAACATGCTAGTTACCTGAGCAGTGGAGGCTAATGTGCTAAGCTAGGAGATGCTAACCCTATCCGTTTGAATGTCCAGGACATCCGTCAGCAGCGCGTGCGCCGCCAGCGTCGGGGGGCGGAGCTTCTGAAGCTACGTCAGACTCTGAACCAGCTGCAGGTGAAGAGCAACTTCCACAGTGAACAAGTGGACTACTACAGACATTACATCACTTCCTGTCTGGACCACCTGACCCCCCACAGGTACACCTGTCCTCGCTCTCATTGGCTCTCAGGCTGAGACTCATCCTTCTCTCTGATTGGCTCTCAGGCTGTGACTCATCCTTCTCTCTGATTGGCTTGTGTTGCAGTAAATCAGCCAATAAGAAGACAGACGGCAGAGGGAAGAAGAAGATTCCTGCTTTGAGCTACAGCGCCGCCCGGCTGCAGGAGAAGGGAGTTCTGTTAGAGATTCAAGACCTGCCGACCTCACAGTGAGAATAGGCCACATCATTAAGACCACCTGGTTATGTCTGGACCTTCTACTGCCACTGTTCCTAATGTTGTGGCAGATCTAGGTGATGATGACAATGTTAACCTCAATCTCTTCTCTCCAGGTTTAAGAACGTCATCTTTGACATTGTTCCTGGATCCGAGAAAGGAAGCTTCAACGTCAAGGCTCGATTCCTTGGAGTCGAGATGGAAGAGTTCCCACTCAAATACCAGGTACATGCAATTCAGTTTTATTTTATTTACATGGCATCAGTAACAACACAAATTGTGTCAAGACGCTTCACAAAGGCCGCGGTTAGTAATAGAAAATAAATGATAAGATATTAGAGGACAGGAGCCGGAGAAGAAAGAGGAGAGGACATGTCCTCAGTGCATCGTCCCCCTGCAGCCTGGACCTATAGCAGCATCACTAAGGGACAGTTAAGTCCAGCTCTAACTATAAGCTTTGTCTAAAAGGAAAGTCTTAGTCCTGACCTTAAAATACCAGGTTAAATACCAGGTGCACATCAGATCAAATACCTGACGGCTGTGGTGGTGTTGCAGGACCTGCTGCAGCTCCAGTACGAGGGCGTAGCCGTGATGAAGATGTTCGATAAAGCCAAAGTCAACGTCAATCTGCTCATCTTCCTCCTCAACAAGAAGTTCTTCAAGAAATGAGTGATGTTTGTCTCTCTCCTATCTTTGTGTTTCTATTTATCATCTAGACATATATATATATCTATCTACATCTATAAAGCTGTCCTACTTTATATATGAGCAGAACAGAGTGGGACATCTCCCTGCACTCCTGTTTTTACACCTGAATACTAACAGAGCGAGGCCTCTTCACTAAACCCATCACTGTATCACACACTATATGTTTATTATCTGTCTGTATTCGTCCTAGTAGAATTTAAACCGAGCGACACGTCCTCTCTCTACACCAGAGACAATAACTATCTGCGATCACTGCTGTGGGCGGGTTATATAACTTAGCATATAGCATGTAGCATGTAGCATGTTCTACTGACTGTAAATATTTCCTGTCACTTCCTCTTTTCTTTGTTCACGTTTTTAAATCTTTTTACCGAATAAATGATTTTAGTTTAAGTTCATTCTGGTTCGGTTCTTCCTGAACTTTAGATCTTAACAGGACGTGAGTCACATCTGGGTTAATAACATCTGGCTTCATCATCATCTTCATCATGATGAGACACTTTTAATAAAATCTGGTTCTGATCTCAATCCGGATGAAAACACGTGACCTCAGTGTTGAGGCCAAATGAGAATCAGAAGCTGAAGAGAAGAGTGAGGAAGGTTCATGTCCACATCTCACCTGACGACCTTTAAACCAAACCAACTTTATTTCTGGGACTCTCTTCATGAGTTGAACCAGATGTTAAAAAAAACAAATGACGTTTTGTGTGTTGTGAGTTTAGGGTGAAGATGTTTCCTACTGGTCGAACGCAGAGTGAAACCAGCAGCAGATGAAATTTCTTTATTTGAATCAAACTCCTTTCGTCCGGTTTCACATTCACAATATTTACAGACTCAGCAGGTTTTGGTTCAGATCACTTCACTTCTTTGGGTTTTTCATTGACATTAAACCATCAGACACGGACCAGGACTAAATAAAGATATACAACACACAGCGCAGGAAGAAGAACTCTTCAAGGACCAGATCCAGATCCAGACTCCTCGTCTGAGATAAAAATGGAAACGGTGCAAATTCTGCATCTGTAAACATTAAACAAGTCTCGTTACGAATCAGTTTCAGAGGACAAGGAAACTAGAAGCTTCTTCAGGGACAGAAACCAGGAGAGCTGCACCAACCAGGACCCACCAGGACGAACTGGGTTCACATGAAACCTGCAAAAACCACTTCAGACTGAGAGTTCAGGCCGATGCCAAACTTATTACAACGGCAAACAAAACCAGTTCAGTATAATACATGAGCAACCTGCGTTTGTAGAAGACACCTTTAGGTTTTTATCACCTGGAGGTCACATGACCTGGACCTGGACCTGGACCTGGGGGAACATGGTCTGATGAACTTGGCAGTTATATAATGAACCATTAAAGTCACACGAGACTAGATCTCAGACATTTTTAAACATCTCTCTTCTCTGGACAACATGTGGACGTTGTTGTCCTGGAACCAGGTTCCTCCAGGTCCAGGACCACAGAGCATCCGCAGGGTCTAGAAAAGTATTAAAAGTTGATATATGTCAATGAATATGACCCTTAAAAGTATTAAAATTTGTAAATTGTCTGTGAGAGCACCAGAACTTATGCGGGTGGAAATTCAGAGGCACAAACCACGTTTCTAAAATTCAGAGAGCGCCCTGAGTTCCCCCGGTCGCTCTGTCATGGTCACAAGGCTGTTAAACACTATCCATTACTAGCTTCTGTGTTAGTAGTGTGTTTAACTCTACACTGCCACCGGTAGCTATGAGCCTGTCACGGTCAAATCTGTCTGACTAGGGCTTTTGCTTTTACTTTATTTATTAAACATTTTATTTGTTGGTGCATTTCTGTAAACAGAACAATAAAACAATAAAAATGGGATTTTTAACAAGGAAACCAGGTAGTTGTTAATTTTTAGAAAGACTTTTTTCTTCTGTGTTTGTTTTGCTCTTCAACAAAGACAAAGTATTTCTTATCCAATTACTGGTTAAATCTATGTGTGATGGGTAGAGCCCCCCCCTCCCTTCTCTACCTGTTTGGCCACGCCCCCTAAGATCAGGGATCCCCAACAGGTGAGGCTATTGTCTCCTGCTTCTATTTAAATGTACCTGCAGCCAGCGGTAGATGTTCGCCTCGCGCTCTCCTGACCCTGCATTTGCTCCACGATGACAATATCTGGTCAAGGTATGCTCTTTGTTTTCTGGCTCATACTCTCAGAACTTCCCTGGCTTCTGTATGAGAGACTGAGCGCTAAAGGCGACTATTCACCGCGCTCCCTCCTCCCGTCATGTGTGGATGTGTGACTGTATAATGTTCAACTCCAGGAACAGAGAAGTGATGTGGTCACTGCTGCTGTTGCCCCTTTTTTAAAGGGGAACTATTTGTTACCTCGTTTCATTTAGTGTTTTGATTATAATTTGCGTTAAGGGAGATTTATTTTCTCTCGAGGCCAGTTAGTCGGTTTTGTTTTCTTTTTGTGAATGAGCTTTGAGTTAATTCTATTCTACGGTTCAGTCAGTGCCAGTACAGGTGGGCTGGTCATAGGTGTGCGTGGGTGGAGGGTTTCCTCATTTTAGTTTTATTGGCATGTTTAATATTTTTTTTGTCCTAACTTGTGTCTTTTGTTTTGCAGTGTGTGAGACCTTTGGATATTTGTTGGTGGTGGCCCCTCTCCCCTTCACCCCCCCACCCCTGTAGGCCTCTGACAGTCACCCTGTACTGGTAAATGTCTCAGTGTACTGACATTTAGCATATAGAAATATTTTTACAATAATATAGGTTTATTGTTAAGCCCAGTCCTCCTACTATTTAACTGATGTGAGATTTACTTGTAAATGAAAACTGAAAATTGTTCAATACTAGAAATTCACCTCTCAGCTCCTTTTTTTCCTGAAAACATCAGAACCTGTATTCAGCGTTTTATTGTCTGGGTGAAAGTCCCACAGTGGCGCTGTTGCATTGTCAGGGTGTATAGCTGCCCCCGTTACATATGGAATAACTGACAAACAAGTTTTTATACACTAAACATGTGTTCAAACGTTGCCTGGGTTTATTCTCCCAGTCTCTGCCTGCATTCTGTTGTGTGATAGTGTCTGAAACTGTAAAGTTAGAGGTGTCACTGATGGAGTGAGGTATTGAAAAAGTTCAAGATTCTTGTATATAGGGTTAGGGTTGGGCACCAAGAACCGGTTCCCCACAGGAACCGGTTCCCAACGTCCGGTTCCGGAACCGTTAAGAAGATGTTTGAATTTCGATTCTTTTTTTCGGTTTCTAAATGTCCGCACTAGTTTGTTTCCGGGTTTGTATTACTCTGCACGGCGTGCTCCGCTAGTAAGAAGAACATCACTCTTCTGAACATGGACTGCAAAAAACGCAGCTCGAAGTCTGACTTCATTTTAATTTGACAAAGAACGGACTGGCACAGTGCAACACCTGTGAAAAACTTAATACTGCCAAAGGAGGATGCACAACAAACACGATAAAACACCTTCACCTGCATGGTATAATAATCAACCGGTCCATTCTTCAGGTCATCAACAAACTACAACTTTATCTGCAATGTACATGATGACGTATGAGGGAGGAAAAAACAGGCATCAGCTCTCACAGCGGGAGGTCCGACCTCGGACTTTTTCACCAAAGGAGAGTCGACCCAGGTCTGAAAATGCCGCTGTGAGACCTGTGCCTGTTTTTTCCTCCCTCAAATGTCGCCACTTACATTGCAGATAAAATTGTTGATGACATGAAGAATGGACCCGTCAAACTCCTGCTCCTACAAAAGGCTGCTGATATTAGAATAAATCACCGTGTCCTGCACAGAGTCCAATATCTGCCGCCAAATCTCATGTTTTCCTCGAATGCAGAGCGTTGCCATGATGGTTAAAAAAGTGTTTGAGATCGTTATATAGGTTGGATATAAACACAGTCGCGGTTCACCTATGCGCTTCCTATAGCGAGTGTAACAACATATTTTATTTGTTTGATTGAAAATAAAGGAACAACAATCTGTGTCCTTCAGAGATCAGTGTTTATGGGAGTGAACCAGAACTTGTTTTTGAGCTGGAGCTTCTACAGTGATACAGTCTGTCAGGCCGTCGAGTCAGAACGTAACAGGCAGATATATCAGCGTCACAGCGAAAAAACGATAAAAATCCAATAAAATCCCGGATCGATTGATCCGATGGAGCGAAAAACCCAGGTCGTCGTGAGTTGATGTGAAAGGGTCTATATACACCCACCTGGGCTGCAGCTCTTTGTTTTTCAGACTGACACCTGTCGTTTCACCTCAGCAAGTCTCAGTTACAGTTACAGTGAGGGACCCTCCCTCGTAAGTGAATACGCTAGTTACTGTACAGCTGCCTAATTAAAGTGTATTAAGTTAACTGGAAATGTGAATAAATAAAAATGGCCTGTGTAAAGGCTTCTTCAAATGAAAAAATTCTCTTGTGAAATATTTGTGACCTACACCTCAAAGAATCGAAATCGAGAATCGTTTAGAACAGGAATCGAAACTGAGAATCGGAATCGGAATTGGTAAAATCCAAACGATGCCCAACCCTGGTTAGGGACCAGGTCATTACCAGACTCTAGTCATGTGACCTCCAGGCGATAAATCCTAAACTCTCCACCAGACACTTAGAGCTGAACTTGTCTTTATCTCAGAATCAAACAGTTTCCATGGAAACAGTTTAAATCATTGATCTTGAATCTGAACTTGCTGGTGCAGCTCTCCTCAAACACGCAGCCAATCATGGCCCTGGTCAGCCTCTACCCAGCATGCACTGCTTCTGGCATCAATCTCCATTGGACTCCACAACTTTTTCCGCCAGGATCTCCTGGAAGGTGGAGAGCTGCTTCATCTGCTCCGTCTGCATTGAGTGTCTTCTCATCAGCTTCTTCTTGGTCTTAAAGTCGGGACCTCGTTTGGGCGAAGCTGGGGCCACTGGGACCAGGATCTTGTGTCCAGCGTGGACAGGTGATGTGGGTTTTCCATTTGCCCGGATGTCAGGGATGGGTCTCTGGGGGTTAATGTTGAGTGGGGGCAGGAAGCCGGGCCTGGTGTGAGAGATGTGGTCCAGTAGCAGGGTCCCGGAGCCCCGGCGCTCCAGAAGACCTGGGCCCCGGCGGCGCATGGTGATGGGGGACACAGAGTTAGGGATGTTCTCCAGAGACTCCCTGGACGAACAGGTGACGAGGGACAGCGGCGAGGCGTTGTACCTCCTCCGCTCCACCGACACCCGGCCAGAGTCTGGAGATCCTGGGATGGACTCAGGGCAGAGGTGGGTGTCCGACTCGTAATGCTCCATCCGGGTGAGTTTGGGGTGAGCCAAGGCCCGGGCCGCGACCGCCCCAGGTCCTGCAGCATTTTCCTGGGTCTCTGGAGCTGTGTTCCTGCGGTACAGGATCTGGTGCTGCTGAACCTTCTCGGCCCAGGACGGAGCGGACAGGGCGGCGCAGTCCTCGGAGCAGGACCGGTCCATGAGCTTGGGGGAGCATGGGTCGTGGGTTTCGATGCTGTGACGTCGTGACAGCAGCGGTCGGACTGGTTCCGCGATGGACAGGCCGTTCAGTTCAGCCATAGTCCCGCTGAGGTCACAGACGTTTTCCTCGTCCAAACCTCCGTCCATCCGGTCCTGAGGAACCAGAATCGACGGAGCCACTAGACCCCAGGGCTCCGAGTTCAGCCTCTTCAGCAACTTCCGAGGAGGCGGTTTCTTATCGGTGGGGGGTCGAGCTGAAGGTAAAGGTAACGCTGAGGTAAGAGCAAAGCTGAAGATCCCCTCCTCGTTGCTCTTGTCTTCTGCAGGAGAGGAAGTACCGATCTCCACCTCCGAGGGGGACATGCAGGCTGGGGACAGTTTGTCCACAATACCGGGGGATGGGGGGGAGTTGAGGTACTGTCTGGTCTTCTTGGTGCCAGATGGCGACGTGTCGGTGGTGATGATGATCACCTCTTTGCCTTTGGCCTTGCAGGCGTCCAGCAGCACCTGCAGTGTGTCGCGGTCTCCCTGGTTGATGGCATGGATGAGGGCCGAGGAGCCGGAGTAGTCTTTGAGGCTGGGGTCGGCTCCGTTCTCCAGCAGCAGCGCCACCACCTCCTTCCCTGCTCGCTCGGCACAGGCGTGGATCAGTGCTGTCCGGCCACTCTTGTCGGGGATGTTTGGGTCGGCGCCTTTCTCCAGCAGGTACCTCACCATCCTCTGCCGAGTCTGGGAGTCCTCATAGCTGGAGATGCAGGCGGCAGAGATCGGCGTCTCACCGCGCTCGTTGCCCTCATTGATGTAGGCTCCGCCCTCCAGCAGCAGGCGGGTCAGTCTCAGCTTCCCCTGAAAGACGGCCTTGAGAAGGGCATTCCCCTCGGTCTGCAGGGGTCCCCCATCTCCCATGATCCCTGTCCTCAGACCTCCGGCCCACGGGACGATCACTCAACGCTGGCCGGACATCGTCCATGAGAAGTCACATGACCTGTAGGTGAAACACACACAGGTGAGACCAACTGAAAACCACCTAGAGACCAGACTGACCATCAGCTGATCACAGCTGGATTCAAATCTATTCTTCAAATCTTAAAAATTTGTAAAATCTATGATGAAGAAACAATATTCATTAATGAAAATATATTTAAAACAGATGTTTCAGTTTCTCTGGTCCAGATGTTTAGTCTCTGATCCAGATGTTTAGTCTCTGGTCCCGATGTTTAGTCTCTTTGGTCCAGATGTTTAGTCTCTGGTCCCGATGTTTAGTCTCTGATCCAGATGTTTAGTCTCTGGTCCCGATGTTTAGTCTCTTTGGTCCAGATGTTTAGTCTCTGGTCCCGATGTTTAGTCTCTGATCCAGATGTTTAGTCTCTGGTCCAGATGTTTAGTCTCTGATTCGGATGTTAAGTCTCTTTTCCAGATGTTTAGTCTCTTTGGTCCAGATGTTTAGTCTCTGGTCCCGATGTTTAGTCTCTGATTCGGATGTTAAGTCTCTTTTCCAGATGTTTATTCTCTGGTCCAGACGTTTAGTCTCTCTCTGGTCCCGATGTTTAGTCTCTGATCCAGATGTTTAGTCTCTTTTCCAGATGTTAAGTCTCTGGTGCAGATGTTTAGTCTCTGATCCAGATGTTTAGTCTCTTTTCCAGATGTTTAGTCTCTTTGGTCCCGATGTTTATTCTCTGATCCAGATGTTTAGTCTCTGATCCAGATGTTTAGTCTTTCGTCCAGATGTTTATTCTCTGGTCAAGATTTTTAGTCTCTGGTCCAGATGTTTAGTCTCTGGTCCAGGTGTTTAGTCTGTCTCTGGACCAGATGTTTAGTCTCTGATCCAGATGTTTAGTCTCTGATCCAGATGTTTAGTCTCTGGCCCAGATGTTAAATCTTTAGTCCAGATGTTTAGTCTCTGATCCAGATGTTCAGTCTTTCGTCCAGATGTTTAGTCTCTGATCGAGATGTTTAGTCTTTCGTCCAGATGTTTAGTCTCTGATCCAGCTCTTTAGTCTCTGGTCCCGATGTTTATTCTCTGATCCAGATGTTTATTCTCTGGTCCAGATGTTTAGTCTCTGATCCAGATGTTTAGTCTCTTTTCCAGATGTTTAGTCTCTTTGGTCCCAATGTTTATTCTCTGATCCAGATGTTTAGTCTCTGACCCAGATGTTTAGTCTCTCTCTGGTCCAGATGTTTAGTCTGTCGTCCAGATGTTTAGTCTCTGATCCAGATGTTTAGTCTCTGGTCCAGATGTTTATTCTCTGATCCAGATGTTTAGTCTCTCTCTGGTCCAGATGTTTAGTCTCTGATCCAGATGTTTAGTCTTTCGTCCAGATGTTTAGTCTCTGGTCCTGATGTTTAATCTCTTTGGTCCAGATGTTTAGTCTCTGGTCCAGATGTTTAGTCTCTTTCTGGCCCAGATTATTAGTCTCTGGTCCAGATGTTTAGTCTCTCTGGTTATTCTGACTGCTTCATATTTATGTCCATCCTTAAGAAGACAACCGTGATGTCTCCATGTCTCCGGCGTGTCTGCAGACCATCGTCCATCATGGTCTTTGTCCTTGTTGATCAGGAAACATTTTGATCTGCTTCAATTTATTCATGAGAAACTAATGAAACGTCTTCATGGTCTGAGCTTCACCTCAGGACAGAGACAGGGACAAGAACAGAGACAGGGACAGGGACAGAGGCAGAGACATATACAGAAACAGGGACAGAGACAAGGACAGGGACAGAGCTGAGATTATGTCCTACATGTACATGAGGACATGGAGAGGTAGAGCAGCACTGCCCCAGAACCAGGACCAGACACTCTGATTGACTCAGGATGTAATACACACTGAGCTTCCTCCACGATGATGATGATGGTGAAGATGATGAGGATGATGATGAAGAAGGACTGTGGAGGAATGCGGCTCAGTTTTCTACGTCACTCGCTCTGACGCACTCATTTCTATATTTACACATAGAAAGCAGCAAAGGCGGCGCGCGGGCACGTGCATGTGCGTGCGCAAACTGACACACAAGCACACGAAGCGTCATCATCATCATCTTCATCATCTGGTGTCAGTGCGCGCTATTAATCTCCTGATGAGAAAGATAAAATGAGCCGCGGTAGTGAGGAAGAGGAGGAGGAAGAGGATGGAGCGTTAGCGTCCTTTCTTACCGCTGAGCTGAAGAAGCAGCATCCTCTTCATCGGGAGACCGAGCGCCTGCTCTCCGTTACCGACTGTTACCGACTGACAAGCTCCTCCCTCTCCTCACGCCCGCTCCCCCTCTCAGTCTGAGCCGCTCCGACAACATCCACGGCCAGGGTGCCCCCCTCCCCCGAATATGCACCTGATTAATGATAAGTTCAACACGATGATGATGGTGATGATGAGAATGATGGTGATGATGATCACGATGATGATGATGATGAGAATTAGGATGATGATGATGATGATGATGATGATGATGATGATGATGATGATGATGATAATGATGGTGATGATGATGATGATGATGATGATGATGATGATGATGATGATGATGATAATGATGGTGATGATGGTGATGATGATGATGATGATGATGATGATGATAATGATGGTGATGATGGTGATGATGATGATGATGATGATGATGATGATGATGATGATGGTGATGATGATGATGATAATAATGATGATGATGATAAAAAAGATGGTGGTGGTGATGATGATGATGATGATGATGATGATGATGATGATGATGATGATAATAATGATGATGACGATGATGGTGATGATGGTGATGATGATGATGATGATGATGATGATGATGATGATGATGATGATAATGATGATAATGATGATGGTGATGATGATGATGATGATGATAATAATGATGATGATGATGATGATGATGATAATGATGATAATGATGATGGTGATGATGATGATGATAATAATAATGATGATGATGATGATGATGATGATGATGATGGTGATGATGATGATGATAATAATGATGATGATGATGATGATGATGATGATGATGGTGATGATGATGATGATTATGATGATGATGATGATGATGATAAAAAAGATGGTGGCGGTGATGATGATGATGATGATGATGATGATGATGATGATGATGATGATGGTGATGATGATGATGATGATGATGATGATGATAATAATGATGATGACGATGATGGTGATGATGGTGATGATGATGATGATGATGATGATGATGATGATGATGATGATGATAATGATACTGACCTTCCTGTCTTTCATAACATAGAATCTGGACCACACACACACTGATGCTATGATGGAGACTGTTTCTATGGAAACCAATGAATTCCTGCAGAAGGGTTCCCACGGTTACACACACACTAGACAGACAGATAGACGGACGGACAGACAGACAGACAGACACAATATTCAGAAAGGCACAAATAATGTGTTTTTTGTTTGTTTTTTGTTTTTTTTTACAAATACTTATTTCTAACAAATAGTTTGTTTTGGAGAATAAGACAAATGTCCAGTTGAAAAGGTGCCTTTCCTCAGGAGACCTCACGTTTCCGTCAGCCTGCCCCAGGGCAGCTGTGACTACTGAGGTAGTTTTCCTCCACCAGGGTGAGACTGTGTGAGCAAATGAATAATGCATTCATGAAACATCTTTAGAGTCAACTGTCCAATTACTTTTGGTGCCTTAAAAAAGAGGCAGCTTAAAACCCTCCAAGTTGGATGTGAATGTCCTCAACTTTAAGAGGACAGTGATTAATGAACTGGATCTATAACCTGTTCTGACAGACAGACAGACAGACAGACAGATAGATGTTGTTGAATCCACCTGCTGAACTTTAACCGTCCAATAAACAGACAGAGTCAATGACCCTGACTATCTACTCATTGATTGACCGATCAGACAACTAGACATTCGCTGTCTCCTTCTCCGTCGTCTCCTTCTGTCCTCTTGCCCAGCCATGCACACCAAAGGAAGCTGCTGGTGAGACCCTCCATGCATTTATTGAATTTTATCTTCTTGTCTGAATCTGACCTCAGATCAGATCATGTCTCTGTCTGTCCACTCAAAATATTGTTTCTTTATTTGTCCTTTTAATATTTAACTACACTTGTAACTGTGAGTGCTGTGTTTTCTTGTTGTTTTGTCGCTCCAGTACCAACCATGGTTGGTTGCATGGATTTGTATTACGGACTAAATTCTTCCCTAACGTGTACTGATCATTACACTCTTTGTTTGTTTGTTTGTTTTGTGATAATGTGATAAATGAGAATTGCAGCTTTCAGCTCATCCACTAGTTGGACATTAAAATTCAGATCTTTGAACCTGAGCCCCAGTTAAACTCAGACAGTTCCTCCATTAAAGGTCACTATCTGTTTTCCAGCTCCTGTTCTCTGAATGTAACCTGATACAGAAACGTTCCTATAAATCTTTTCTTCTAACTTTTTACATGTTATTTTTGAGAAATAAGATGGGCCCCGGGCCTGTAGACAGAACCTCCATCCGACTGTTAGAAACACCACAAAGATCACAAAGGTTCTAGTAAAAATAGAACCAGGCCCACTCACCACTTGGGCGTTTGGATAAAATCAAGACATGCTACGTATCGATGCTAAGCTAACTCTCACTACTAGATGGCTGCATTGTGTGTATTATCTGTAGTAGCACCATTAGACCACTAGATGGAGACTAAAGGTTCAGATTCTATGAGTCCAGTCTCCATGTGGTTCATAGCTAATGTAGAATCATGAGGGCAGACTCTAAAGGACCCAGGGGATGATAAAAACTAGATCAGGTTCATCTGTTATCAGTTGTTTTTGGATTCGATGAAACACTGAGACAGAAGAAGAAACTCTGACATGATTATGAGAAAAGTTTGAGTGTTTTCTCTGTTAACCGAGGCTAGCTGGTTAGCAGAGTGGAGCAAAGAGGTTTGTGGCTAATGTTACGTTTCATTTTGAGTGGCCGTCATACAGGATTCTACCTATACCTAGTCCCCCACCCCACCTCCCATGCATAGTTAGTACCTAGTATTAGTACCTGGTACCCCCCCCCTCCCCCCCGCCCCTTGGGTGTAGATACAGAGTACCCAGATGAACCTGTTGGGTGGGATTCGTCCTCTCCTGGCCTAGCAGGGTGGAGCTCTAACTGAGGTCTGGTTCCAGCTGCTGCTCCTTTGAGGACTACAAGCTGACGACAGAGTGGCTCCTGAACCAGACCAGCCACCGGCCCAAGGTGGCTGTGATCTGTGGCTCTGGACTCGGCCTCCTGGCTGATGGAGCCTCCAACAAACAGACCTTCAGGTACCAGGACATCCCAAACTTCCCTGTCAGCACTGGTGAGTGGACCCCTGTCTCAGAATCAGAATTAGAATCAGAATCAACCTTATTGCCAAGTATATTTATACATATGAGGGATCTGAGTTGACGTTTTGTTGCATGGACGAAATAAAATACAATAAAATTGTAAACATATACACATTCAAAAGTAAAGAAGTCTCATTGTGTCCTACAATAACACTCTAGGGTTGAACTGTAGAGTTTCCATGAGAGCCCTATGAAGGGGTACTGTATGTCTGTGGAGGTCCTCAGTCCTCCAGGTCAATTCAATTCAATTCAATTCAGTTTTATTTATATAACAATACAAATCGTCTCAAGACACTTCACAAAAACCAGCCTGCAACCTCCAGATTAGGCTGAGGGGGACAATGGCAAGGAAAAACTCCCTTTTAACAGGAAGAAACCTGGAGCAGAACCAGCTCATATGGAGGAACCATCTGCTGACGACCAGCCGGGTAGAACCAGAGAAGATAGAGAGAGAAGAAGAACAGGAGAAACAAGATAAACTAACTTGTGACAGTTTGTGAGTATAACAGGAATCATGGGCAGGTTGGTGAATAGTTCATCTAGGTAGGAGTGGACAACTGGAGGAGGACATGAAGACTGGGACAGATGTAGTTTATGGAGCTCCACAGGTCTGATACACAGACTCCAGACCATGAAGACTGGGCTGGTTGATGAGGCCACGGCAGCAGATGTAGCTTAGAACTCCACAGGTCAGATATTCAGCCTCCCAAACTGGGAGCTGGTTCCACAGGAGAGGAGCCTGATAGCTGAAGGTTCTACCTCCCATTCTACTTTAGAACCTCTAGGAACCACAAGCAGACCTGCACTTAGAGATGGTAGTGATCTGTTGGGACAGTCTGGTTCTATGAGGTCTTTCAGATATGATGGAGCTCGGCCTTTCAGGGCCTTGTATGTAAGGAGGAGGATTTTAAATTCAATTCTAGATTTTAAAGGGAGCCAATGAAGAGAAGCTAATACTGGAGTAATATGATCTCTCTTGCTAATTTCTGCCAGTGCTCTTGCTGCAGCATTTTGAATCAGTTGGAGGCTTTTTAAAGAGTATTTGAAGCCAGACAGTAACGAGTTACAATAATCCAGCCTGGAAGACACAAATGCATCAACTAGTTTTTCCGCATCTCTCTGAGAAAGGATGCTCCTAATGTTGATGATATTACGAAGGTGGAAGAAAGCAGTCCTGGTTACCTGCTTCATGTGAGAATTAAAGGACATATCCTGGTCAAATATAACACCAAGGTTTTTCACAGTAGTACTGGAGGCCAAGGTAACGCCATCCAACAAAAGCAGGTGATTAGATAATGAATCTCTGACATGTTTAGAGCCAAATACGATAACTTCAGTTTTGTCTGAGTTTAAAAGTAGAAAATTACAGGTCATCCAGGCCTTTATGTCTTTAAGGCGCTTGGAGTTTAACCAGCGAATTAGTTTCATCTGGTTTCATGGATAAATATAGCTGGGTATCATCTGCGTAGCAATGGAAGTTTATGCCGTGCTTTCTAATAATATTGCCTAAGGGAAGGATGTATAATGTGAATAATATTGGTCCTAGCACAGAACCCTGAGGAACCCCATAGCTTACTTTGTAACATATAGAAGAGTTGTTGTTTACATGGACAAACTGGAATCTGTCTGACAGATATGATTCAAACCAGTCTAGTGCAGTTCCTGTAATCTTGATCACACTTTCAAGTCTCTGTAGTAGAATATTGTGATCAATAGTGTCAAATGCAGCACTGAGATCTAGCAGGACAAGTATAGAGACAAGTCCATTATCTGAAGCCATGAGGAGATCATTGGTAACTTTAACCAGAGCCGTTTCTGTGCTATGATGAGCTCTAAAACCTGACTGAAACTCTTCAAACAAACCATTCCTGTTTAAATGATCAACCAACTTATTGACAACAACCCTTTCCAAAACTAAAAGGAAGGTTGGAAATTGGCCTATAGTCGGCTAAAACATTTTTAAGTAATGGTTTAATTACAGCAGTTTTAAAAGACTGGGGCACATATCCTGTTAATAAAGATAAGTTTATCTGATTTAATATGGAGGTATTAATTAATGGAAAAACCTCCTGGGGCAGCTTAGTCAGGATGGGGTCTAAAAGACAAGTTGATGGTTTAGATGCTGTAATAACTGAAGTGAGCTCAGGAAGATCAATTAGAGAGAAAGAATCCAAATACTGACTCGGTCCTTCAGAGGTTTCTAATGCCACTGTACTCAAATCTTTGACAGATGGAAGGGTGCTATGAATTTTATCTCTAATGCAACAATTTTATCAGAGAAGAAGCTCATGAAGTCATTACTGCTGAGGGCTGAAGGAATAGATGCTCAACAGAGCTGTGACTCTTTGTCAGCCTGGCTACAGCTGAAAGAAATCTGGGGTTGTTCTTGTTTTCTTCTGTTAATGAAGAATAATACGCTGTTCTAATCTTACGGAGAGTTTTTTATAAGTTGTTAAACTATCTTTCCAGGCTATGTGAGCTCCTTCAGAACTAGTGGAATGACAAATTCTTTCCAGCTTTGAACTGATCAACTGTGAATTATACCATGGAGCTTCCCTCCTTCCATTTACCACCTTCTTTTTAAGAGGAGCAACTAGATTTAGAGTTGAACTAAGTGATGCTGTCATGCTGTCAACAAAATAATCTATTTGTGATGGAGTTAGATTGTGGTTGCTGACATCCACATCACTAACATAAGGCACTGAGGTAAATACTGAAGGTATTAATTCCTTATATCTAGTTACAGCATCATCAGATAAGTGTCGACCATAACGACATGTCTTTACAATTTCTGTGTAATTACTTATAGTAAATTCAAATGTTACAAGAAAATGATCAGACAATAGAGGGTTGTGAGAATATACGGTTAGACCTTCAGTTTCTAGGCCATAAGTTAGTACAAGATCTAAGGTGTGATTGAAACAGTGAGTTGAACCATTTACATTCTGAGAAAAGCCAGTTGAGTCTAATAATGACATAAATGAAGAGCTAAGACTGTCACTGCCAACATCAACATGGATGTTAAAGTCACCTACTATAATGACTTATCTGTTCTAAGCACTAAATCACAGAGAAACTCAGAGAATTCAGCTAAAAACTCAGAGTAAGGAGCAGGTGGGCGACACACCACAACAAAGAGAACTGGTTTTTGTGTTTTCCAGTCTGGATGAGCAAGACTAAGAGTGAGGCTTTCAAACTAATTAAAGCTTTGCTTAGGTCTAGGATTAATACATAAATCAGAGTGGAAGATTGCTGCCACTCCTCCTCCTCGGCCTGAGCCTCCAGGAATGTGATAGTTACTATGACTGGGGGCCTGGACTCATTTAAACTGACATACTCATCATCCTGCAGCCACGTTTCAGTCAACTAAATAGATCAATTGATGATCAGTTATCAAATCGGTCACTAAAAGAGATTTAGATGAGAGAGACCTGACATTTAAAAGACCACATTTAATTTTCTTATTGCTCTGTTGTACTAGTGAATTTGTGTTGATTTGGATAAGGTTCCTATGAATAACTCCTCTATTGTTATTTTTCCATTTAAAAAATCTGGGAGCAGACAGCACATCTATGGAGTTTGTGGAGTTATGGGTGTGAGACAGTACTAGAGAAGCAGCAGAGAGGCGTGTGAGACTGCAGCTCTGCCTCCTGGGCTGAACTCTGGGTTGTCATGGTTTTAGGGTGTTAATAAAATCGGCCACATCGTTGGCTGGACACCACCTAGATAACCAGCGGTGGAATGACGACATGCATCTATACATATCGTCACTGGAGAGATTGGGCAGGGGACCAGAGAAAACTACGGAGTCCGACATAGTTTTAGCAAACTTACACACGATTCAACATTAAGTTTAGTGACCTCCGATTGGCATAACCGTTGGTCATTACTGCCGACGTGAATAACAATAACAATCGCCTTAGCCTTAGCATTAGCATTAGCCTTAGCATTAGCCTTAGCATTAGCCTTAGCCTTAGCCTTAGCATTAGCATTAGCATTAGCATTAGCCTTAGCATTAGCCTTAGCTAAGCTAAGCCTTAGCTCTGGCCCCTGGAATGCATCTAACTATGGTCGCAAAATCGAGTTTACCAATTATCAGAGTTGGCTTCTCAGCGGGTGTGTCGTCGAGTGGGGAAAATCTGTTAGAAACGTGAAGTGGTTGGTGGAGCTCACCCAGCCGCCCTGGTTTCCCGGCTGCTTGAGAGCTGCAGGGGGACAGCTAGTAGGAGCTATGCTAACGGGAGCTTGCTAGCTATTGGGTTTTGCGTGATGCGGAGTCGTGCTTCCAGTTCAGAGAGCCCCGCCTCCAAAGCTACAAATAAACTACATTTATTACAGGTATCATTAACACTAAAGGAGGCAGAGGAGGAGCTGAACATGTGGCACGACGAGCAGGAGAGAGGAGAAGCAGAGGGAGAGAAAGTAGCCATAGTTAACTGCTAAATACACCAAAGTTGATTAAACTGAGAAGAAACATGAGATTAACAAGGTGCTACAGAGGACAGGTGGTTGTGTAAACTCAAAACCACGAGTTTCACCACTTATACAGAAAATGTTTAACAGAGCTAAAACAGTGTGAGCACACACAGCAGCCGTGCAGAATCGGGAAATGACACAATACGTTTACTCACGTGACGAACGTAGAACGTAGGACCTGTGGAGGTCATGGTCTAAATCTAAAAGGCTGTTTAGTGTCTTCCATCTTTGTGCTTCCACTGGTCCCTCTTGGTTTCTTTGTCCTCAAATGTCCCATGGAGAGGACCAACGTGCTGTTTAGCGTCTTCCATCTTTATGGGTTGGTTCTGCTGCCTGTCACTACCGGATCAGCTGGTGCTAACGCTAACGCTACTTGGACAAACTGAGACACGTTCACAGTCGTTCTGCTGCAGATGCTTCATTAATCACGTTCATCAGGATGATGATTAATAAATGTTAATGTAAAAGCTCCAGATTATTTTATTATTCACCAAGTTACTTCCTGATGATAAAAGGGGCGGGGCCATGCTTCTTTGGATCAGAGACAAAGACGATTAGAAGAACCTCTTTTCTCTGTCTCTTAGTTGCTGGACATGAAGGCTGTCTGGTGTTTGGGACAATTGAGGACACTCCCTGTGTCTTCATGCAGGGACTCTTCCACCTGTACGAAGGTTACTCCCTCTGTCAGGTGAGTCAACGTTGCCCACTTCTTCCCCCTGTCCTCCTGCCTGTCCACCTTTCTGTCCTCACCCTTGACTCCCCCTCTTTTCACTGACGTTGTCTCTGGTTCCTTATCATTGGTTTGCTCTTCTGTCAGTCAACCAGCATGAACCAATACCTCGACATTCCTGTCCCTCTGTGTCCTCCTGTCTGTCCTCTTGTTTGTCCTCCTGTCTGTCCTCCTGTCTGTCCTCCTGTGTGTCCTCCTGTCCCAGGTGACCTTCCCAGTGAGGATCTTTAAGCTGATGGGGGTGGACTCTGTCCTCGTGACCAACGCCTCTGGAGGGATTTGTCCAGACTTTAAGGTCGGAGACATCATGATCATCAAAGACCACGTCAACCTGCCGGGGTTCGCGGGACAACACCCACTGTGTGGACCCAACGACGAGAGGTGAGGCCAGACAGGGGGACAGACAGGGGGACAGGGGTATGAAGTCTGCGTCATTGACAGAGTAACCTCGGTACAGGTGGAGTGTCCCTGCATGAAGAAACTGCGAAGGGACAGATCTTTATGACGTCTTCATATGCTGAGTATTGTCCATCTCCTGTCCGTCCCTCCTGTCCGTCCCCCTGCAGGTTTGGGATCCGGTTCCCCTGCATGTCTGACGCCTACAGTAAGGATCTGAGGACACTGGCGTGGGACGTGAGTGTGGAGTTGGGTTGCAGAGACGTCCTCAGGGAGGGGGTCTACTGCATGGTGAGTGGACCCAACTTTGAGACCATCGCTGAGGCCCGGATGCTGCTGATCCTGGGCTGTGACTCCGTGGGTAAGACATCACTGGAGGGTCTCTGAGGACAGTCCTGAGGACACTTGTCTTCATGTCCTCTCTGTTTTCTTCAGGAATGAGCATAGTTCCTGAGGTGACTGTCGCTAAACACTGTGGACTCCGGGTCCTCGGCCTGTCCCTCATCACCAACAAGGTCAGTAACAGGGTCCCCAGTGTCTCCAGTGTCCCCAGTATCTGTCCAATGTGTCTGTCCGCTGTGTCTGTCCAATGTGTCTCCAGTGTCTGTCCAATGTCTTTCCAGTGTGTCTCCAGAGTGTCTTTCAAGTGTGTCTCCACTGTGTCTCCGGTGTCTGTCCAGTGTGTCTGTCCATTGTGTCTCCAGTGTCTGTCCAGTGTCTGTCCAGTGTGTCTGTCCAGTGTGTCCCCAGTGTGTCCCCAGTGTCTGTCCAGTGTGTCTGTCCAGTGTTGACCTGTGTCCTCCTCAGGTGTCTCTGGACTACAGTCGTGAGGAGAAGGTGAACCATGAGGAGGTTCTAGAGATCACTCAGATGAGAGCGGAGGTTCTTCAGAGACTGGTTACTGCCCTGGTCCACCGCTGCCAGCAGCATCCCGACAACACACACTGAATACACCACACACTACTACTACTACACACTACTACACACTACTACTATACTACTACTACTGCACACTAGTACCACTACACTACTACAGCCTGGTACTAGCTTCGTTAGCTTTTAGTCGTAATTATTCTCATTAAAAGAAACAGTTGAAATAAATCGAATGGTTGAATAATTGAAGTTTCAATTCTTGAGTTCATACATTTACACACACACACTGTACACACACCGTACTCACACTATACATGCACACACACTGTACACACACACACTGTACACACACACACATCAGTTACTGAAGGGGCACCACCCACCTGTCAGACTGCTAATCATGCTCAGGCCAATCAACAAATGATTCATAAACAACAGGATCCTTCTACAATGAAGAAATGCTCCATTCTCATATAAAACAGTCTGACATTAGATTCAAACTGAATCCAAATATCAAAAGCATTAAATCACTCTGCTGACAGATAAACACAAAGCCCACATACAGATCATGTAAATTCTGCTCGGGTCTACCACATGAAACTTCAATTTAAGCAAAAGCAATAACATCAAAGAAACTAAATTAAAACCCAAATATCAAATGAAATGATTTGTGCGTCTCACAGGTTGGGAATCACTGGCCTCGAGGTTCCACCCTGCACTGAATGTTCACATGCTGTGTTCCATAAAAACATGAAAACATATTATTTATTGGGCAGTATTAGTAAGAGGAGACTGTGTTTGTCATGTGCTTACAAGCAATAAAATAATGTTTTTAATTAAAGCAAAATACCTGAAAACACTGTGGCCTGCAAACACTAAACCCCTTGGGGGGCAAAAAGTCAGAGGTGTATATTAAAGAGAGTCTGTCCCACCAGGGAATGAACCATCTGAGCTAGCTGTAATTAAACGGATCCCCCCATTCGCATTGCATTGCCTCATCTTTTTATGTTCTGTACACGAACCCCTAGACCGGACATAACATAAAGTGGGGTCTCTTCTTTTTTCCACTGTTTGGGGAGAAAATTGATTATTCTTTTTATTTGGTTTAGTTTTTCTCTGTGTGAGAGGATATGACGTCTGAACCTTTTGACATGCACGACTTTACCCACAGTCCATCTTTGGAGAAAGTAGAAAGATGCACAAAAGCAGATTTATTATTGCTTGTTAGTGTATTTAATGTTTCAGTCCCTTTTGTTTAATAGAGCGGCTGATGGAGAGTGACATTATCGCCAAGTCAAAGCTTGAAGCTGCCAGTGTAACACCTGACGGCCTAATCTGTGAAGGGGAGTGGGGCTGCCACTGCCACAAAGGATCAACCAGAGGCAGGAACAAAGGCTCGTAGTGCTGCTCAGTTCTCAGGCCCAGACCCTGTGGCGATGATCCAGGCTGAGGTGGACACGTCCAGATCCAGAGGATCCGCCTCATAGAAGTGGAGCAAAGGTCAAATCACATGAGGTTGAACTTATGCATCTCTGCGTAAGGGCCATGGAGCTAGAGAGATCTCCACTTCGG
>NC_061780.1:27877843-27972843 GCF_022458985.1 Mugil cephalus | reverse complement strand
ACAGTAGCACAGAATTTGACAAGAATATTATAATAAAAATAAAGAAAAATAGAAATATTCTTCCTCTGTCTCTGCAGCTCTTCATCTTCAGGACCATCAGCATGGACGCTGTGGACTCTGTGGACTCTGTGGACTCTGTGGACTTCACTCAGTGTGCGTCTCACGGCAGCTTCAGACATCGATGGCAGGAAACTGTTTACAACATGTTTCACTTCATCACTCTCTACGTGGTCCCTCTGCTGGTGATGAGCTGCTGCTACACCCGCATCCTGCTGCACATCCACCAGCAGCACCTGAGCGACACAGGTAGCTTCACCTGAACTACACCTGAACTACAACCTGAGACTACACCTGAAATACACCTGAGCTACACCAGAGCTATCACTGATGTAGCCTTCCCTCTCTCAGCAGGTGAGTCCCACCTGCGTCGTAGTGGCACCGACATCATCCCGAAGGCTCGGATGAAGACGCTGAAGATGACGGTGGTGATCGTGCTGTCCTTCGTGGTGTGCTGGACTCCCTACTACCTGCTGGGGGTCTGGTACTGGTTCCAGCCCGACATGCTGCGGATCATACCTGAGTATGTCCACCACGCCCTCTTTGTGTTCGGGAACCTGAACACCTGCTGCGACCCCGTCATCTACGGCTTCTACACGCCGTCCTTCAGAGCAGACCTCGCCGCCGCCTGTCGCTGGACCAGGAGCAGCGCCGATGATTCACCACAATCCCTCGACCGCATGTCCACCAGACACGGTCCTCAGAGCGAGGAGCGGCCGGCCGAGGACGACTGATTTAATCAGAGAATAAAGTCTAGCAACAGAGTCCTGCTTCCGGTCTTTGTGTGTTTACAGTTTTATCGCATGACCTCTGAGTACTGATGCCGTCGTTGATGAAGATAATGACGAAAAAATATGTCACTGGCCCTTTGTTTTTACCTCAGTTAGCGTTAAGTGTCAAAGCTAGACAGCTGCTACCAGCCCTGTGGCTACAGATGAGAAGGAAGTTAGCCCTTATATTGTGTTAGGGCCAAATTTGACCCGTTTGTAAGTTAAAAAGTGTAAAAAGTAAATTTTCTTTGTTTTTATGGGGACAAGAACAGAGGTTTTCCCACAGAAGACGTAAGGAGTGTAAATAGAAGGCTTATTGACCCTAACCCTTCATCCATAAGTTATAACTTTGGCTGTCAAAATCAATCAACATGGATTAATCCATCACGATTAATCTGATTATAAATTTTAACCCAATGAAACATTTGCGGCAGAACAACCTGAGCATGGACCCTCTGCTGATCTGAGTCATTTCTACTTGTTATAATAATAATAATAATAACTCCACTCAAACACTAGGTCGCGCTGTGTCTTTTCACCAGTTGGGTTTACTTTTGTTTCCACTTCCTGCTTCACTTTCAACAATGGAGTCTGAAATTTTGTCTGAATTTCACCGATAATTCGGCCATAGCTAACCGTTAAACCGACCAAAGCTGATTAAGTTTAGATGAAATGTAAGATTTACAAGGACCTATAGAGGACAGGTGGTTGGGTAAAGTGAAAACAAGAGTTTCACTGCTTGTACAGAAAATGTTTTTGTGATTTTAACAAAGCTAGAACAGTGCAAGCAGACACACAGCAGCAGCACAGAACCATTCCCAAAGACACTTAAAACAGTAGATCACACCCCCCATTTCTGCATGCGTCATCCACAGCCATTTCTTGCCTGTATTTATTATTATTATTATTATTATTGGTCCCAATATGTCAGGTAGGAACCATGCACAGGTTGCACAGGTGGCAAAGGGGAACTAATAAAGTGATGGTTGCTCTGGTAACAAGAAGCCTCCGTGTGTTTGTAGAACCGCAGGGTTTGAGTTGTACCCATAAACAACTGAACACATCGATGTGTATCTCCAGTTTTTATTTGTCTGAATTGTATATTTATATGTTAATGCTAAGATAATGTTAAGTTAGCACTGGAGGAGCTGTACTGTCTGATTAGAAGCCAAATGAATCCAGAGGCGGCTGTGATCATGGCTGGGGATTTCATAAACCATTCATAAACATCCCTACCACATACTGTGATATACTGGACCAGGTTTATTGTAACATCCCAGGAGCACAAGGCAACAGCATCCCCTCACTCTGGGATGTCAGATCACATATCTGTGGAGCTGATCCCTTCTTACAGACCTCTGATCTGCAGGACCAATCCCACCACCAGGACCATTCAGCATGGACTGAGGAGGCTTCATCAGCCTTACTGTGCTGTCCTATGTTCTCTTCTGCACTGATGCTGTCCTACCCACAAAGACAGTCACGTTTTTTCCCAAACAGAAGCCATGACTCTGACACCAGTCATCATGAAGCACACTGAGGACGCCATCCCTGCTGGCCTGGGTTTGTCTGCAGTTTGCCTACAGGGAGAACCATTCTGTAATATAATAGAATTTTAGACAGTGATATTACATGTCATGAAACATGAAACATGAAATCACTGTAACTGTGAAAATATGTGTGAAAACATTATATTTCTGTTCTTTTACAAAAAAGAAAAAAACATTAGAAATACAGATATTTATTGTTAAAATGTGTTCACAAATGTATCATAATTTTACAAATATTTGTCTGTTATTTAATTGGATAAACCGTAAAATTCAACAAAACTTAAAAATAAAAAAAAAAACATTTAAAATTACTGAGAAATTAATAGTAAAATAACTATTTAACACTGTAGGCTATTGTGTGTATATATATATACAATCCAATGTAAATCAAAAAAAAGAACGTAGGCAGAAGGCAAGTATCAAACTGAAGCTGAGTAATATTAGCTTTATTTACCACCATGCCTCTGACTTTACTCAGTCGGCAAAAGGCACCGAATCCACTAGCATGTCGTCAATTGAAATGTTAGCTAACTACGATGACAAAAGTAAGGCCCGGCGGCGGCGTCTGCCAGTGTTAGTCATAGATATATATCTATGACTGTTAGCAGTCAGCCAGACCAACCACTTTTTATTTTATTTACGCTAATGTTAGCTTAGCACTTAACAGTCAGTCATTATGTTTACTTTTGTGAACTGACTGATAGAGGCGGAGAGAAAGAGGAACAACACTTGTTTAGAGCTGCAACAATGAACAATAATCGATTATTAACCCTCTTCTACATTTTCACAAGTTTTTTGGCCATAACTTTTACTGCGTGTCTTGAAGTGGCATGATTTATGACTAGGCTAGGAAGCTGGATTTTATGGAACGTGTCAAAATGTCAAAGTCTTCTTTCCTGCTCCTACTCCTCCACTTGCAGGTGTCGCTACTGAGACATTTTAAGTGGATTTTCTTCCAAAGAAGAGAGAACAAATGTTTTATAAATGATACTGAGATTTGGTAATGGTTTATTTTAACCAGTTACTCTTTCTTAAAACTAATATTTTCGTCTTCCTCTTGCCTCTCACAAATATAGGAGGAGCGACCTACTCTGCCTTTTTTAAGGTTTATAAAATTTTAATTTTGGTGCAACACTAGTCAGTGGTCAACATGAAATTCAAAACAATACTGAGAAATATGTAAAGGATAAGCTAACGATCATCTTCTAGTTTATTGAGGGGAGATCTGCTAACACAGTTTAGGTCGACTCTTTCACAACCAATAGCATTTATTTTGATTTGGGCAAATTTCATGATTCATCTTTTTTTTTCTTTCTCTCTGCAGATAAGTGGTGAGAGTTGATTTCATGGCATAAACTTGTGGTTAAGAACTCCACTCCTTTCCATGCTGAACTGTACAGTGAAGCAGTGGCACTCAGTACAAAAGGGTCTTTCTGTGTTTAAACCAAGGTGAGGCACTTGAATTCAGACAGATTCAGCTCATGCTTGTGATGCAGGACCAGCATGTATACTTCATTGTTACACCTCATGATGTGTCCTATGTGCCAGCATTTGCATTGTATGAAGTGAAACAAGCATGAAATGTTGGACGCCTGAGCAGAAACTAAATCATTACCATTTGCCTGTGTACAAGCTTAGTGGGACAAGAGTAATTTCACTGAAGCATAGCACTGTTGACTCAGAGTCATCTGGAGTTTGAATCTGACAGTAACAGTATTTTTCATCCCTTCTAGTCCTCCTAGTCATGGATGCAGAGAGTCTGCTTCTGTCTTTCATCAAATCAGTGCCTAAACTGAGAGACCCTGAGCCTTTGCTGGAGCATCTGCAATGTTTAGGAGTTGAGGACCTGAGCTTCCTGCAGGAGAGTGACCTCCTTTCTGTCCTCAGACCAGTTGAAGCCAGGAAACGTTTGTCACTGCTCAAAGAGACAAGTATGTGTTTCAGTTTGTACAGAATAAACTTTCACATTAAAAAAATGTGCATAGTCAAAATCTACTTATTAGGTCAACCTGTTCTAATCAATGCAGTCCAATACAGCAGTTCTACTATGAATTATACTTCAAAGAATCTTCTCTACATTTTTGTTGATGTTTTGAAAAAGGTGATGACTATACACTACACCTTGTTCATCATTGATTTCATAGTGGGTCTTAGTGGTGGTGTACTACATTATATTGAGACAGGAACAGTTTAAAATATATCAATGGCTACTGAGGATATAATTATGTTAGGTAATAATATACTCAGATTGAGCTATGTGATGTCTGTGTTTAAATATTACTACTATCTGTCCTTTAATAAGGCCAACAACATGTCTTGGACAGTCCTCCAAGCAGCCAGAGCAACCAACAGTTGAGCAGAGCCAGTACCAGTACAAGTCCAGTAACACAGTCTGACCAGATACCCCTCTCTGGTGAGTACATGCATCTGTTGCACACAGTTACTCTTTTGGGTTATATGGGCTGAAAAATGACATAATCTACCTGTAACTTAGTGTAATATAGTACAATCAGCAGCAGTGAATTGACAGTGTGCTTATAAATCAGTATCATCAGTTGGGTCTATCTTCTCTAGATTCTGATTCGGTAGCAAATGACACACAACTAATGATGGGATGGGATTATGGGATTAACACAGGATACTTTATCACAATGTACAGAAAAAAATGACTTTTGTATCCAGCAGTAGCAATAGTTCCCCCAACAACAATATGTTGTTCATTTAGTTCCCATGTATAGTCAGCCTGGTGTGTATTTTCTTTGTAGTGTGTTATGTTGAGATCTTGCAAGCTTGTCTGTCCCAAAGCAACGGTATCATCTATAGTGGGACTCGTGTGACTGCTGTGGTGTTGGAAAACGTTGTATCTTCTTGCACCTTTATCCTGGTCCTGCCTCTTAAACTGTTATTAGCTGTTATTATTTAATAACCGCTAATGTTTTCTGTCTTCTCTTCAGGTGGTTACAGCTCAGAAACTGCAACCTCTCTATGATCAACAAGTAGTTCAAGTATGGACACCACACCTCCTCAGGTCCAGCCCGCTATTTATTGGACTTTTTGACCCCAGGTAAGCCAAACATGATTAAATCCCCGTTATGTATGGATAAATAACATTTAGTTTTCTCTGTAGCAGTTATTTCATTTCATAAATACAACACACTATGGGCCTAGCCTAGAGGTGAAAACGATATATGCAGTGTTATCTTCATTTTAGATGTCAAAGGGGTTTTGTGGCTCCCAGTGTTTTCTTTCCAACTGGCTTTTTGAGTGTTGAGGGTTGCAGACCCCTGGTATGACCCCCTAAACCCCTAAAGTATGGATTAATTTCCAGTGACGTTTCACCAAGTTTCTAATCAGTGTTGTGGATGTATGGTGACTTGTATGTAAATTGGTATTTTGTTTGTTTTTTGTTTCAGAACCAGTCATTTTAATTGAATAGATTTTTGAATATTGCTGTAATAATGGCTACCTGCTACAGTTGAATAAAAATACGGAGAATGGGAAATTGTAGCTGTTCTTGTTCAGCTTGGTCTCATTTTTTTTCTCATGTTCTCATGTTTTGAAAAGATCAAATTATTGTTGTATAGTGTTATATTACATCTAATCTAATATAGCCTACAGCCTTTTTAAATAAAATAATGCCATTAAAACACTAATAAGAGCACATTTCTGTAACTTTAAGCATTATTATTCATATTACAATGTTAATTTGCCATCTTTATGGGTAATTTCATTATTTTAAAATGTAAAATGTTTGTAATTAAACGTTAAAAACAACGTAAAACAATTAAATATCCATTTGATGTTTTCTAAAATTAAGAGTAAATTCTTGCAATCTAACCAAATATCTAGTTTTGCAACAGTTTTTTGACGTGTTTTGAAAGATTAATCACATTATTTTGTGTCATATACTGTTGTATTACATTAAATATAAATTATTATACAATCTCTTCCCATAAAATAATGTCATTAAAACCGATTAATAACAGCGAATTTCTGTAAATTTAAGCATTATTGTTCAGAATACATTTATTTACCATATTTCTAGGTCATTTAATTGTTTTAAAATGTGAAAATGTTTCTAATTAAACGTTAAAACAACCTGAAAATACGACAACACCTTGTTAAAATTACAAGTATAAACTGTATTTGAATTATGGAAAATAACTGTATTTTTACGAGAAAGTCGTAAACCTTCGCTCTGCTCCTGGATCAGTGACTTCCTCCCCAACAGGCCCCGGTGGTGAGGATAGGGAAGTCCACATCTACCTCACTGATCCCCAGCTTCTGCTCAGCCGCTCATTAACTTCCACAGGCCAACAGTCGAGAGCATCCTGTGTCTCAGTGTGACTGTGTCGTGCGGCAGTTGCACAGCGCAGGAAATAAGGACTTATATTGGGTGGTGAGGACAGCGCAGGGAATTGGTGGATGCCACTATATATTTTTACTTTGTTTTTCTTAAGGATGTTTTTTCTCTTCCATGAGTGCTATTTAAATGTCTGCATATTTATGTGTGCCTTTAAGCCAAGGTCTCTGCAAAATTTTGTTATGTTCTCATAATGACAATAAAGACTCTTGAATCTTGAATCCTTTTCTTTTTGTCTTGCTAAGTTAACTTTTATTTAATATTATGTGGCGCTGTTACAGCAGGTAAAATGTCTGTGTGCACTAATCACCAATAAAGAGATTCTGATTCTGATTCTGACCTATTAGCCGAGTTTAATCCAGGTGAAGACTTTCTTGTTTTGTCCAGACAGGATATAGGAATCATGATGGCTCTGTTGCTGTGACACAGGAACTTGCAGGTTTGTCTCACATTAATAATCAAGACGGACACGTCTAGTTTTATACTTCAGGTTCAGTTTTATTTGGTTTTTATTTGTCTCAACATCAGAGCAGAAATATTCAAAAACCAACAGGTCCAGTTCAGACATGTTGATGCTTTGTACAGGTTAGAAGCAGTTTAAAGCTCTGGGTGTTTTTATTTCATGGCAACAGAGAAAAGACATCAGTCACATTAAAGCATCACTGTTCTCATTGGTTCTAGCGTCAACTTTCTAAACTATGTCTTAGTTTTAGTTTCTACTGAAGAGCTTCATCCAGCTTCTACAAACATTTTACATCATTCAGCTACAGAAAAAAAGAAAAAGTAGGAAAACATTATTATTATTATTATTATTAGAAAAAGAAATTTAAATTCATTTTGGCAGCGACAGAAAAATAACAACTAGAAGAAAAAAGTTCTAGAAAAATCACGACCAAAAGTATCATGAAGGCAGCGACGTCCTTCGACCCCGAGGACGACTTCAGGACACGAGGACACGAGTCTTTAGTCTTAATCTTTAGATTTAATCGTTAGGTTTAATCTTTAGACTTAATTTTTAGATTTAATATTTAGATTTAATATTAGGGTCGTGGATGAATCGTCCTCAGAGTCGACGCGTCTCCTTCAAACCAAACAAACTGAAGTCACAGACTTTAAAACATCTCAGGACAAACTACTGAATTATTTCTGAGCTCTTGGTCGTCGTGTTCCTGTCACTCATTTATTTGGTCATTCAAACTCATCCTGACATGTATGAAAATAGAAATTCTTTTGGTTGTGTTTGTTCTTCGACTCTCGACCAGGAAGCAGAGTGAAAACAAACATGAAGTGGTGAACAACTCTTTCTCTTTGGACGACGTTCAGCTTCTTTTAAAGTATTTTTGGCTGAAACTACAGAACATTATTCAATCATTAAGACACCAGTGACCACCACAATAAACATCACGAGACACGGAGACGTCAGGACTCGAGTCCATTGCTTTGTTTGTGGAGGACCAGGATCCTCTGGAGGTCCTGGACCTGGATCAGGATCCGGTCTCAGTGGGACAAATTCAGACAAACAGTCCAAAGGGTCAAAGGTAAACTCAGGTTCAAACAAAGCAGGAGGACGTGGAGGTTCAGGTCAACGAGCAGCAGGAGGCGACAAGTCTGAGGTAGATCTCTTTGGAGAGGGGGCAAATTGGGGGGGGGGGTTTGACTATCAACTTCCTAAACTTTCTGAACTTTCTGAATTTAGGCCAACTTGGTGAAAGGAACAAACTCTAAAACAGCAGAAGAAGAATCTCCACTGGGACCAGAGACCTAAGATACCCCCTTTTGGTTCTGGATCCTCCATCAGACCCATGGTGAACCCTCTTAAGACCTGGTCTTTAGTCTCTGGTCAGACCAGTGAAAATTCGGCACCGTTGGCAATGAAATAAAATGACTGAACTCTTTTGGTTTCAACAGGAAACAACCAGACAAGGTCACAAGGTTGTGAGGTCATGTGACGAATCAGAAGCTTTTGTTCCAGTTTGAACACAAACTTCAGGAACTGGGTCCTCAAACACCTCTGGGTTAGGGTTCATCAGTAATTAAAGGCTGTAAGGAAGAAGAGGAGGAGGAGGAAGAGGAAGAGGAAGAGGAGGAAGAGGAGGAAGAGGAAGAGGAGGAGGAAGAGGAGGAGGAAGAGGAGGAGGAAGAGGAAGGGGAAGAGGAGGAGGAAGAGGAAGAGGAAGAGGAGGAGGAGGAGGAGGAAGAGGAAGGGGAAGAGGAAGAGGAAGAGGAAGAAGAGGAGGAAGAGGAAGAGGAGGTGGAGGAGGAGGTGGAGGAGGAAGTGGGGCTGTTTTATCCGGTGCCTGGTTGGTTGAGTGGAGTTGGTTCAACCATGACCATGACTGGAGGAGGGGCGGAGTCACACCTCTGTGGGTGGAGACAAGACAGTTTATGAGAGAGATGATAACCACTTTAGCAACTTTAGTGAGGTTATAATGAGGTTACGGGGAGGTTAAAGGTTATAATGAGGAGATAACGACGTTATAATGACGTTATAACGTTGTTACAGGTTGCAGGGGTTCAGTTATAACGAGTTTTAATGATTAGAGTTACAGGTTATAATGGTACAGAGGTATAGGTTAAGAGGTTATAACATACGTTTAAGGTTATAATGAGTTTATAGGGAGGTTACAGGTTATAATGGGGTTACAAGGAGGTTATAGGTTATAAGGAGGTTATAACGAGGTTATAAAGGTTAATATAAGGGAGGTTAAGTAAATGGGTTACAGAGGAGGTAACAGAGTTACGGTAATAACGGGTTAAGTTAAGGAGGTTATAGGTTATAAGAGGTTATAACAGGTTATAAGGTACAGGAGGTATAGGTTATACGAGGTAAGAGTTAAAGGTTACGGGATCAGGTTATAACGAGGTTAAAAGGAGGTTACCTGGCTCAGCTCCAATACCTCTGGTTGGCCTTTATGGCCTCGGACAGTATCCATGGTGGGCGGAGCCTCCCAGTGAGAGGACTTCCTGCAGAATATACTGAACAGAGAGAGGATGAGGAAGATGATGTGATGAAGGTAATGACGATGATGATTTTTAATTGAAAAATGCATACAACCAGGCGTCCCAAACTGTGTCATTTGGACACATTGTGAATAAAAAGGCCATAACTTTTGAATGCAATCATAATCTTGGGCGTGGATTTTTATGGAACTAAAAGCAGTTTTTGGACTGAATTACAACTGAAATGAACAATTTGGACCCTTATTGATAATATTGATTGTTGGATCGATATGAGACTTTTCTGGTGAGTTTATGCTTGTTTCTCGTTTTACTTGTTTTGAACAAAATGTGTTGGTTGTGTCGGCTGTGTTGGTTAAATCCTATAATGACGTATTTGTTCAAAAATATACTGCCGTCCCATATATAACCCAGCAGAACGTTAAGGGCTTAATGGCCTTTGTTAGACCATCGATCATTCCTGGTTTAAAACTAGGATTCTGACAATTAGGAGCGTAGGTAGACACACCCTTTTTCTGCTTCAGAAAATATCACAAAGTGTTTCATGCACAACAAAATCATCCTTAAAGCACCTAGAAGGTAGATTTAATGCATGGCTGCTACAGGAGTCTCTGTGGCAGACTGAGGACAGACTGAGGAGTGACTGCTCTGTCATTGATGATGATTATGATGAAGATGATGAAGGTACCTGCGTCGGTATCCCAGCAGGATGAAGAGGAAGCAGCAGAGGATGCAGGCGAAGCCGCTGTGGAGGCCGACGAGTAGAGTCGACATCGAAGCTTCAGATTGGTCACAGTTACAGCTCGGCCCAGCTGAGACACACAGGTTAAAGAGGTCCGGGTGAGGGGGTCAGGGGGTAATGGGGCGTCAGGGGATCATGTTGGTCATGGGGGTTAGGGTCTTACCTGCTGCAGAGTTTCCTCCCTCGGCCAGAGACACCAGACGTCGGGTAGATGGACTGTCTCCATTACCGTTAAAAGCCACCAACTGGATCTCATACACCGACGCCGGCTCTGGAGGAGGAGGAGAAGAAGATGCAGATGAAGAAGAAGAAGAAGAAGAAGAAGAAGAAGAAGAGAGGAGGAAGATGAACAGGTACTGACCCAGGTGGGAGAAGGTGTGGGTGTTGATGTGTCCAGGGAAGGTCTCCTGCCCCCGTTCATCTGGGTTGGAAACTCCGTGGTACTCCAGCCTGAAACCCTCCAGCGCTCCCGGTTTACCTGGCAGTTCCCAGTACACCTGCATGGCCGTCTGGTTCAGCACCTTGGTGAAGAAACTGGGAGGACTGGGAACTGTGGGACAGAGAGACATTTAATGACCTTTGACCTTTAGATTGTATTAGTCCAACAGTCAAGACGAGTTTTTTAAACCCTTCACAGACTCTCACTGAAATACTTCTACAGTTCAACCCTAGAGTTTTAGTTTACAGACAGAAGAAGATTGTTTCCCTGTGTTAAATCCAGATGAATGAATCTCCCATATTTGCTTCCTTGTCCTTAAACAAATGTAAACATGGATTTAGAGCATAGGTGCCAAACTTGGCCCGCAGTGTAATTATATTTGGCCCGTGAGACCAAATACCAAATGACTACTGTAGCTGGTGCCCTGGTATTATACAGCGCATGTACTGTTCATACTATAAATCCCAGAATCAGGGCAAGTCCTGTAAACACTCTCTTCTCTGTTGACAGTAGTCACAGTGTCCTCATGCTACTACTGGCGCCGCGCTACACCCCCAAAAAATGGCAAAAAGAAAGGCAGAAAACAGGAACTTTCTGTACAGGTGGGAGGCACAATATCTGCTCACATGTATAAAGACAGACCAGTTTGTCTCGTATACAGAGACAATGTGGCTATAACCAAGGAATACAACATCAGACGACACTATGGAACGAAAAACCACGACAAGTACAAGGAGCTGGACATGACTCGAGCGCCCGGAAAGTAGAAGAGGTGAAGTTTGGTTTCACAACAGACTATGTTCACAAAATCAGTCCGGCCCTTTAACGAGGGAGAGTTTGTGACAAGCATTTTTAAATGTGAGCCTGAACAGAAACACAGTAGCTGATTGCACATGTGATCTTGCCATCAACCTGTATGACCAGCTGATGGAAACTCGTGGACTCAGATCTGTGTGTTACGGTGGAACTTTTTGGATTAAAACCAACACATAGCACAACCACAGGACAGGAAACCTTTGAAGAGGTTTACAAGTGTGTAACTGAAATGAAGCTGCCATTAAATAAACTTGTGGGATTAACGATAGATGGTGCACCAGCGATGTGCGGCCATGGTTTCATGTTCATTGAAGGATATTATTATTAGTTAATGGGTTTATTGATATTATTGTTGTTAAACTTATTATTAGCCTGTGGGAAAAAAGACTCCTGCTCCAAATGAAAACATGGGCATATGATTTATATTTAAATTTTATTTAAAAATTGAATGCCAATGATGTGTGTTTTTTTTGTTTGTTTATTTTAATTTGAAATCGGACTTTGCATTTGTGCAATATTTGCAATATTAAGTTATATGTTGGATAGAATTAAGCTTTGTTCCATATTCAGTGTTTAAGCAAAACTTCCAAACTTCCATATGAAAAAGGTCATTGTTATATCTGGAGGAAGATTGTTTTCAATAAATGTCAATGTTGGCCCACGACTTTGTCCAGGTTTTAAATGTTGGCCCACTGTGTATTTGAGGTTGACACCCTGATTTGTCACATTAGAACATCAGAGCTGATTCAGACACTTGTCAAAATCATCACATTAGAAACATTAGGACACTTGTTCTTCTTCATGGTTCCTAATAAACCAGATCAGAGGGGGACCTTGTAGACCACATTAGACCCTGATTAGACCTGACAATGTTTCCTGGATCAATGAAAACCACATGACACTAAACCTCACTCAGAGGAACCAGGAACCACGTTACCACATGTGGTTCCTGGTCTGTGGAGGTTAAAGACCTCTAAGTAAAGTAAGTCCTCCCTCCCTGCAATTCATGATTTTCAGAGGATAATTCACACTTTTATTACCACTTATTTAGAGTTCTGTAACTCTCTAACAAACCTAACTGAACATTGGGCTGGACCGGTCATCAATACGCCACCTGCAGGCTGAACAGAACATAGCAGCTCATCTTTTAGGGTGATAAGTGAGGGACCAGTACTGACCTCCGCCCAGCGTGGTGGAGCTGATGGTGTTGGACTGCTGGCTGCCCCCCAGAGCAGAGTAGGCCTTCAGGTAGATGGAGTAGGTGGTGGCAGCTTCCAGGTTGTTGAACTCGTGTCTGAAGGTGGTTTTACTGACGGCCTCCTGCAGCTCAGCGCTGTCTGGCTCTGACGAGGTCAGATACATTACATTACATTAGAGTAGATTCAACTTTCTTGTCATTCCACATATAGACATATATATATACATATATATATACATATAGACATATATATATGAAGACGCCGCATTGAGCAGGTTGGTCCGTTGCTGTGATACGTCAGCACATCCTCCATATTGGATGTGGCAGATTTGCCCCATAAACTAATAAGAGACAATGGACTGAACTTCATAAAGCTTCTTTCCACAAAGTGCTTTAAGTTAATGTCTCTTATTCACCCATTCACACACACACACACACACACACACACTAATATATTAGGGAAACAGACACCAAAAAACAACACATGCAACTTTTAAAGTGATGATTCTAAATGTTTACTCCTTTTGTGAAGGACATATGTAGCACCAAACCATGCATTTTTCTAATGTTTTTATGAGTGTTTACAGTGTTACTGTGATGATAAATATTGAAATGTTTATATTTAACATCTAATCTGTGTCTGTCCCACTAAACATTAGGTCCACAACGTGTCAACTAGGTCCAATATTTGAACGTCTAACCATGACCTGATTTGGACATCAGACTAGGTCACTTTTTTGGAGGTCACATAGACGTCTAAGACAATATATCTCAATATATACATGTCTCTCGTATATATGTCTATGCTCCGATTGCTCCACTTTGCCACATCCAAAATGGCGGCGATGTTAATGTACAATTCAGCCCTCAATGCAGCGTCTACGTATATAAGTCTATGATTCCACATGTTCGGGACCAGATCAACTAAATCCAGTTTATCAGCAGTTAGAGCTGGAGCACAGATAGCGTGGGATATGAGAGGTGTATATACCTATATATTTATAGCAGATGGACAATGTTTACAGATGGAAACTATGTAGACTACAGGTGAGACCATATGTACAGATGAGAGAGCAACATATAAACAATGACTGACCGAGAAACTACGAACATATTCTACAGATGGATTAAATGTTAGTCGACTATAAACAGGAAGTAGAACATGATGCGCATAATAAATAAATACAGATGAAATGAGAATAAAATAAATAATAAGAAGTAGCTACCTAATGAAACTAGTGGAACATTTGGTCCATAGTCCTGAGCAAACAGATTTTTAAGTTTAAAGTTTTGATAGTGGGGTAAAGCTAAGACCACCAACTCTAGGGCCGGGCCAGAGTTCTACTGGAATACTGTTTTGTGACTCCTACATTTATATTAGCATTTCCAGGGACGGGATAACAGCTGGAGACCACGTGGTCAGATAATCGCAGACCACCTTCATATAATCTGGGCTCGTCCCTTCATTCAACCATTTTGACCAGAACTTGAAAATTAGACAATGTTGGGTCTGAAAGTCGATTTTTCTTTTATTAAACTGTATTTGGGTAAAATCCCAGATATGGACCAAGACAACTATCTTTATATCGAGCAGGAAGGCCATTACACAAAAAAAGACTGCAGACAAGTCCGCCAACAATGAACGACTGGATCACCACTGAGCTTCTCTCTGAGATCAGTTTAGAAAATACTGGGGAAGGTGGACTTCATATTCTTTAATGTTTGATGTAACTCATTGTCTGTGATTGATCACACTAATTAGCACTAACTCATCATTAGTCTAATAGAATAACTGCCTTTTTCATTTTTTCACCTCTCGTTCCAATATCAATACGACAATATGGCCGATGTCTTCCTGCCTGTTCTCTTACACTCCACCAGTCAAACGTTTGGACACAACTCCCCAGTGAACTGAATGAGAAGTTGTGTCTAAACTTAAGTTTTTCTTTGTTTGTACTGTATTCTCTGTCTAGATTTTGCTCTTTGTTTTTTTATTATTAAACTTAATAAAAAAGAAAGTTTCGAGAAGAGATGGTGGTATAACAGTCTGGTCCACGAGGGAATGAGGAGGCCAGATGTCAGATTCTAGATTCTTTAACCAGTGAAGCTCAGACTCTGGCCCCAGCCTCTTACCCCCCAGACGTCTGATGTGCAGGACGTATCCGATGATGGACTCGCCGCCGTCCTCCGTCGGCCGGTCCCAGGTCAGCTGGAGGCTGCTGGAGCTGAGGGCCGAGGCCCGGAGCCCAGCGGGGGCCTCTGGCAGTTCGGGCCCCTGGCTGATGGAGAGACGGGCGCTGGCCTGGTTGGTGCCGGCGCTGTTCTCAGCGATGCACTGGTAGATGGCCTCATCGTGGGGGACGATCCTGGTGATGGCGAGGGTCCTGCAGGGCAGAGAGATGCAGATCAGAGAACTTTATTTACCCCAACAGGACGATTCATCAAGTCCCATCCACAGTCAACCAGTCAAATAAACAAACAAGACAAGGAACCAACAATAATAATCAGTCAGTGCTCATTAAGATCAATAAACCAGTAGCAGAGATCCAATAAATGAATAAATAAAACCTTAAACCAGAAGGACTAAGAGAGGAGGCGTTCGCTGGGTTAGGTTCACTCACGTGTTCCCGTTGGTCAGCTTCACGTTGCCTCCAGGACTCAGCAGTTTCCCGTTCTTCAGCCAGATGAGGTGCGGTTCAGGGACGCCAGAGGCTGTGCAGCTGAAGACAGCGCTGCCCCCTGGTGGTCTGGAGACAGACTGAGGCCACTGGACGAACTCTGGGGGAGCTGGAGAGACACCAGACCATCAACCCGTCTCCTAGACCCGTCCCAGCTACAGAATGTCTAGATAACTCCGTGTTATTCGTGGTGATGTTCGCTATTACACCCAACTATCATTCCTACGGATATACTGTATATTCTTCCTTCTATATTTCTTGTTTAGTTTTTTTACTTACACTATTTGCTATTTTATTTTATTTTACTATCTTTTAATCGTTTTTTTGCTTAGCTGTCGTTTTACTCGTGGTTTTTCAGAGTGTTTCTTTTATGGGCAATTAAGCTACTGAGACCAAGTCATTTCTCTTGTGAATGATTAAAGTCTAAATCTATATCAAACAGATTAATGTGTATTTATTAACATAAAATGAGCCTCAGTCTTTAATAATCCTCTTCTAGAACCAGTTGTTTTAACTACAGACTGGTTTCCAACCTTCCCTTTGTTTCTAAACGTCTAGTTGAAGTTGTTGTCGATGGTTTAAATGTTCCATCGTTTCCTAAAGACCTCATGGGACCAGATCTTCTCAAAGTTCAGGTCTATTTGTGGTTCCTAGAGGTTCTAGAGTAGAATGGGAGGTAGAGCCTCCAGCTTCCAGGACCCTCTCCAGTCTGGGTCCAGGACTAAGACTTTCCTCTTTGATAAATCTAGAATAGTTCTGGTTCTGGTTGAGGTCCTGAAACTATTTGTGTTGTTATAATTATTATTATTTCTGCAGCGTAAACTTGAACATCACTTTGACCTTTGACCCCTCCATCAGACAGACAGACAGGTGCTGTCTCCCTCCGTCTGTCTCCGTGGCAACACACACACTAACACACACACACACACACGCACACACAGACAACATCCTGAAGCCCCTCCCCTTCCACTCTAAATGTAAAGAGGGGGTCAGAGGTCAGAGGTCAAGGGCTGAATAGGAGCCATTCATCACTTTTGGGGAGGTGGGGGTAACTGAGCTACGAGATGACAAAACACACAGAAACAACTTTATATTATTTATATTATTGATGTCATTTAAACATTATAAACGGAGACGCTTAAACGTTTCTGTTTCTTCAGAATTGCTTCATAAAAAATATTTGAAACCGTTCAAGTACTGAAAATCGACAAAGAACCAACCACAAGAAATATGAGCCAATAACACATCAGATACTAAACCACAGTCCATCAGTGTGAAGAGAAACTGTGTCATGGAGGAAGACAAGGAGCCCAAGAACACCAGTGGTTCTCCAGAAGAACCAGATGAATGTTTAGGAACAAGTCAAAGTCCTGACCTTCATCCAGTAGAAATGATGATGAGAGGAAACCACCAACATCTCACAACTCAACTGGTTCTGATCTGATTAATGGATCAGATTAGACCCTGATCAGCTGTTACAGGAACATTTAGTCTGAAGGACTCACAGACTCACTCACTGGACACAAGGACTCAACAACATGATCAACACTGGAGCAGTTTCAGAGAATATACAGACTCTCATCATTTTTATGAAGAAATGCAGAAAACTGTGAAAGACCAGTAACATTAAAACATCTCCCTAAATGTATAAATAATGTAAATATATAAAGAATCTAAATATTTACTTATATAAATGTGTATATTCTAGTAAATGAACGAATAAATAATGTAGTAATGTAATAGTGTGTGATAATGAACCTGATGAACTCTTTTATTTATTTAACGCTCACAGACGGCGTTTCTGTGGGAAGAAAGTCCTCATTGTGAAGTGGGACTCTTCTCATGCTAATGCTAATGCTAATGAACTCAGTCACTCACAGAGAATGAGCCTGTCTGACCCCTGACCCCTGAACCCCCCCCCCCCACACACACACACACACACACCATCCCCCGTCCGTCTGAGCTGCAGCTGAGAGGAAACAAACGTCGGCCTGATGAAGAGTTTATCATCATCATCATCACTGCTCTTTATTCACACAGCTGCTTTTCACAATAGTGGGAAAATTCAGACCTATGATCTATTATCATCTATTATCACATCATCTATTATCACTGGCTGCACCTACAACAACACAACACACTGTTGTGTTGTTGTGAGATGAACTGGGTCAATATGATGTGATCTTATCTCTGTCTCTGTCTTATAGTCGGCTACTGTTAGTTCTTCATGAAAATAATGAAGAACTCTGTGGTTGTTGTGTGTCTGTGGTTGTTGTGTGTCCGTGGTTGTTGTGTGTCCGTGGTTGTTGTGTGTCTGTGGTTGTTGTGTGTCTGTGGTTGTTGTGTGTCTGTGGTTGTTGTGTGTCTGGGGTGTTTTCTGTGTTGTTTTTGTCCGTGTTGTTGTGTCTGTGGTTGTTGTGTGTCTGGGGTTGTTGTGTGTCTGTGGTTGTTGTGTGTCTGGGGTTGTTGTGTGTCTGTGGTTGTTGTGTGTCTGGGGACTACCTTGGACCACCAGGCGTCCCAGCGCCGTCCTCCTGGCTCTACTTCCCGGGCGATTGGCTGAACAAACATAAACTCCTGAATGCTGCAGAGTCGCATCAGAGATCATCAGGTTCCCAGTTCCCAGAACCTGGATCCCTTCCACCCCGATGGACCGACCATCTGAAAGACACAGGACCGGGACCAGGGTTAAGACCGGGGACCAGGACCAGGACCAGGACCAGGACCAGGGTTAAGACTGGGGACCAGGACCAGGACCAGGACCAGGGTTAAGACGAGGGACCAGGTAAATATGTGATGAGGGGCTTGTTACCAAGGCGACTCCAGGACACAATGGGGCGGGGGTTTCCCGTGGCGATGCATTCCAAGATGGCTGTCTGGTGGACGTTGATGGTCAGGTTCTGGGGCCCGGACAGGATGACGGGTTCCTGGTAGATCCTTGATCCTGCAACTGAACCACAAAACTTCAGCATCAGAGTTCTGAAGGTTTTTCTCCCTTAGTTTGGTCCTCAGGTGGGTTCAGGTGGGTTCAGGTCAGTTCGGGTCAGTTCATGTGGGTTCAGGTGGGTTCAGGTGGGTTCGGGTCAGTTCGGGTCAGTTCATGTGGGTTCAGGTGGGTTCAGGTGGGTTCAGGTGGGTTCGGGTGGGTTCAGGTGGGTTCAAGTCGGTTCAGGTCAGTTCAGGTGGGGTCAGGTGGGTTCGGGTGGGTTCGGGTGGGTTCAGGTTGGTTCAGGTTGGTTCAGGTGGGTTCGGGTGGGTTCAGGTGGGTTCAGGTGGGTTCAGGTGGGTTCAGGCTGGTTCAGGTGGGGTCAGGTGGGTTCGGGTGGGTTCGGGTGGGTTCGGGTCGGTTCGGGTCGGTTCGGGTGGGTTCAGGTGGGTTCAGGTTGGTTCAGGTGGGTTCAGGCTGGTTCAGGTGGGGTCAGGTGGGTTCGGGTGGGTTCAGGTGGGTTCGGGTGGGTTCGGGTGGGTTCGGGTGGGTTCGGGTCGGTTCGGGTCAGTTCGGGTCGGTTCGGGTGGGGTCTTACCAGTGACGGACAGCTGGGCCTCATGGCTGTAGCGAGTGTTAGCGATGTTTGAGGCCATGCAGCGAAACAAACCAGCGTCAGTCCGCCGGACACCAGTGATCTGCAGCACGCCGTTGGGAAGTAAAGTGTACCTGAATGCAACACAACACCTTGAGTGCAACTTAAAAAAATACATAAATAAACAACTGGACATTTTTAAAGAAAAAGAAGTGGAGTTTCTGTTCCTGTCCAGGTCTCAGTGTTGTGTTATGTCCATAGCGTTAGACAAGATGTTAAAAAAGTTGACAAAGGAATAACAGCTTTGTGTCCACTTGTAGATAACACAACATGTTAAATCATTTAGACAATTTAAAAATGTGTCTGGATTGGAACATGGAGATTTAGACTGATATCTTCAATTAAAAGACTTTTATGAGACAGAAGTTCAGAAGGAAATGATGTGATTGAGGTGTTAACAGACGACTACAAGCAAAGAATATTGAAGAATATTCTGTAAACGGTTCACAGGTTTATTGAAGCACACAGAGGAAGTGAAATGGGAAAAGAATCTAATCTGACTTGTCTGGGAGTGGTTGGTCTCCATAAATAAGACCCCACACACTTTCAGCTGGCTCTAAAAGATGGAGGAAGTTTTTTTTTTTTCTATTATCACACTAAAAATTCTAAATATAAACAATTGGGTCAACAACAAGACTGTTGGAGACGACTGAACACAACCACTCCTATATATACTGGTCATATATTAAAGTACAAACACTCTGATCCATGGGGGAAAGTTTTGGATCCAATATTCCTAAAGGTGCCAGTATATTTCTGTAGGACTGATACCAGATGGTGTAACAGGTAAAGCTGATCAGGATGTTAGAAAGTCGTTACCAGAACCCAGACTAAGCTACTGGAACGGGTCGTATATTCAGCACCTGTGAGTGAATGAGCAAACTCTGCATCTACAGATGTAATGTTACGTAACACCACATGCTAAGAGCAAGCTAACTGTGCTAACCTCGGGTCGTCGATGCTTAACGGGCGTCGGTCTCTCTGCCACGTGATGCTGGCCTCTGGAATCCCATTCACCTGACAGGTAAGTCTGGCCACGCCCCCTTCATCCACAGCCACTGACTCTGGGTGTGACAGGAACTTAGGGAGGGCTGGGGGGGGGGGGGGCATGTTACAGTGGGTTATTTATGTCATAACTATGTTGTGTGATAGTAAGTTTATAGTGTGTTGGTTGTTTGTTTGTTTATAGTGTGTTGTTTGTTTGTTTGTTTGTTTGTTTATAGTGTGTTGTTTGTTTGTTTATAGTGTGTTGGTCGGTGAGTGTGTTTGTAGCGTGTTGTGACTCACATGCTAGCTGCACGCGGGCCTTGCGGCTGATCAACATGCCGTAGCGGTTCTGGGCGGCGCAGTCGTATTCTCCAGCGTCCGTCTCGTTGGACTCTCGTCTCTTGGAGAAGTTCCTGATGAGCAGAGTTCCGTTCTCCATCACCTTGGACCGGACGCTGGCCGCCACCGGAACGCCGTTCCGTCTCCAGGTGATGGAAATTGGCCCCTCCCCCTCCACCTGACAGTCCAGCATTAGGGGGCGGTCCCTTACTGCGATGACATCACTGGGCTCCTTGAGGAAGGCGAGCTCCGAGGCCCCAAGAACACCTGTCAGGAAGCGGGTCCGTTAGAGTCCTGGTTCTGAGCCGACTCAGCCCGAAGAAAACACAATGAGGCAGTGACGGGTTGATGATGTCGACCAATGACCATCTACATGTGGTACTCACTGAGATGAAGATGAGGATGAAGAAAAGGATGATGATGAAGATGAAGATGAGGATGAAGGAGGATCCTCTGCTGGTGACAGGAACAGGAAACGGGTCCAGGTCGTTGGGGCAGCAGCTTCAGCAGGAAGTTCCAGATGTTAATAATAAATAAAGGAATGGAGGAGTCCAACCCTCACAGGGAACCAGTCGCACTTACAGCCGGCTACATGGACAATGCCCCCCCCCATACACCCCCCACAGGCCTTCTCCATATTCACAAAACACATGTGGCTTTACCCAGATCCCCAGTGAGGGTAAAGAGCTGGTCCATGGTTCCACACACGGGACGAAAACCACATCATTCCTCCTCGATCTGTGGTTCAACTATCGATCGGACCCTGTTTTCCAGAACCATCAAGTTGGAGACACGAAGGGGGTCGGGGGGGGGGGGTTTTATAGGTGGATGGTTTCGTTTTGCTGACGAGTTCCTTTACATCAGAAACAGAAGTAAGGTGGGAATTAGAGAAGAGAGGAAGAGGAGGAGGAGGAAGATCAGACCCCATTTACTGATGGATCCAGGAAGAGGTCGGGGTGGATGGAGGACCAACTGAGCCATGAGGACTCTGAGAATAAAGTGACAGACGTGGGCAAATAAACTCATTTCAGATTCAAGTTGCACTTGAACCCTGCCCCCCCCTCTCACCATCAATGAGTGTGCAAACAGACGAGGAGGAGGGTTCAATGACCTCTGACCTCTGAGCCTCAGGCAGCTGGAGGAGGGTTCAGTCTCTCTCTGCCTTCAGTTACCATCTTATTTATTAGAAACGTTTGTTTAGACATGTGACCTCAAGCTGCTACTAATAAACATTTATTAATGTTAATAAATGTATATTAAGGTTGAGAATGTTTATAAGTGTTCAGGTTTATTAAAGTTTAGTAACGTGTATTAAAGTTTACGAGTGTTTACATATACAAAATATTTACAAAAACTAGAAGATGAGAAATTAGAGAAGTGAATTAAAGTGAATACAAAATATATTCCAGTGTGTTATTTATTAACATTTGTATCAATATGTATTTGTATTTATTTTATTCATCAATAACAGCCAGAAGCTCTGACTTGACTGATGAACGTTTCCTCCTCATCTGTTTCCAGCACTTTTCAACTTGATCTTGGTTGAGGTGACTTTCCCAAGACCCCCCCTCCACGACCCCCATCCCCCTCCACCACCACCTCACCCCTCCTCCACCATCAGACCAGACTCAGATGACAATGCCCCCCTCCCCCCCCCCCGAGAGCCCCAGAGCCCCCAGACCCTAGACCCCCAGATATCTGCACTGCACCCCCAGAACTGTGACCCGTCCTCCCCGTCTCCTCACAACAATACAGACAACAGAGGACAACCAGACACCCCCCTCCCACACCCTCCCCCCACACCCCCCCACCCCCCCAAATCCCCACAAACACACAGACCAGCGAACACAACAAACATCTGCTAGACATCGAACACGGCGTTCTTTATCCTCTGTGTCCTCTGTGTCCTCAGTGTCCTCTGTGTCCTCAGTGTCCTCTGTGTCCTCTGTGTCCTCAGTGTCCTCAGTGTCCTCTGTGTCCTCGGTGTCTAACTTCACACCAGGAAAACCCAACTGGGTCAGACCCGTGAGTCAGGCTCATGTGGAGTTGCTCCAGGTTCATCTCATCTACGACCGGTTCTGATCTAACCACCAGGACCAGAACCTCTGTGGTCTCTGTCACATGGGTCCGGACCCGGTCCAGAACTGGTCCAGACCCGGTCGGGTCTACATGTCCAACATATCATCAGTTTCCTTAGAAAACAAATAAACTTGAAGCTTCACAAATTAGCTCAGAAAAACTGCGTCCACAAGAGAAGACGCCAGAGTCCTGGTCTACATCATCTGGACTTCAATGGGTCATTGTGAATCCAGGACCAGGACCAGGACTAGATCCAGGTGAGTATCAGGTCATTTCCAGACTCTAGTTATGTGACCTCCTGGTGACTAAAACCTAAACTCCAGACATTTAGAGCCGAACGTCTTCTACAAACACAACGAGTCCAGATGAGTTTGATTCAGCTTTGGACGGACGTGGATCTTAGAGGACAGAGGACGGAGGACAGAGGACAGAGGACAGAGCAGAGTGGAGCTACCATCCACCTCCAGGCCAACCTGCCCTGACCACAAAGGGTTCAATTCAAAAAAGTAAGAAAGCAGCAGATGAGGAAGTCATGTGACCTGGGAGGAACTACAGGAAGTGGTTGGACAGAAAGAATCATTTAATGAACAGATGCTTGATCACATGGAGTTTTCAGTCTTTCACCTTGTGTCGTATTCCACCAATAAGTGGGTTGATGGGCTTGTCAGGGACGTCCAAGGTCTGAACACAAGTGAACCTAAAGGACGGTCCCTCAAACTGGACTTTAAAACCACCAAAACTGAGTGGAAAGTTCTGAGAGAAACTACTGACATTTAAAGATCTCATCCTCTCAAAGGCCTGATCCTCCTCTGACACACCTGATTCAAATGAATAGCTCCTCATCTATCACGAGGACTTCTCCAACCAAGAGGGCTACACCTCCTCCCTGCTACGAAGGAGCTACGCCAGAGGACAGAGGACAGAGGACACACATATCTACATCCTACTTTCTAAAGTCAAATCCAGAATTGTCTTCATCTTTCTTCCACTCTGTAAAACATTTACAATCCTTGTGATCCTGGATTTTGGCCACGTCATCTACAGAAACACCTCCAAACATCTTCTCAACTAACTGGACGTCATCTACAGACTGTCCCCTTTGTCCCCTGTAGTTAGTGGCCTTCCCTCCACTCTCTCATTCATTGGTACCGGTTCATTTATAAAACCAGAACAGTCAAAACCCGGTTTACACCCACCTCCTAGTGAATCTCCATTAGACTGAACACAACCTACATCCCAGTAAATATATTCATTTAAACGTCCGATAACTACGACTACATCAACTAAACCATCCTCATCTTCTCGTGTGTCTGTGTGTTTATGTGTTAATGTGTGTGTGTGTGTGTGTGTGTGTGTGTTGTTCTCAATTAACTCACCTGGATAAATAAAGGTGAAATAAATAATACAATAAGGTCAGAGGACGTCGGTCCCATAAGCTGATACTTTAATACTGTGATACTTTGATACTTTGATACTTTAATACTTTAACTTTGATATTGTGATACTGATACTTTGATACTTACTGACTTCAGATTCAGGACTAAATCATTAAGCTCCATCTGTGTCTTCATCACTCACAGACAGGAGGAGGAGGAGGAGGAGGAGAAGCTTTGTAATTGAGGAGCAGAGCCCCCCCCCCCTCCTCCCCCCTTCTCCCCCAACCTTGACCTCTAAATCCCTAAAGGTCCTGAGAGTCTCTCTGTCTCTGGTGATGTCACACACCAGACTCTGACCGTGAACTTCACGGTCTCATCTGGGGACAATAACCCCCCCCCCCCACACACACACACACACCCCCCCCCCCCCACATAGTGAAATGAACCCCCTCCATGAACCCTGAGAACCAGACCCACGTCCTCGTCTCCATCTGTCCATCATCAGATCAGCTGGTGAAGATGAAGATGACTTCATCATCATCATCACCATCATGTTAACAAATACATAAGTAAAACACAGAGAGGAGGAACGGAAGGAATAAAAGAGGAGGAGAGGAGGAGAAGAAGGATGAAATAAAATAAAAGGAGAAGAACGGATGGTAGGACTTTAAATGTGTTAAAGAGGAATCAGACCTGAGCAGGAGAACATCGTCATCATGATCATCATCTTCATCATCATCTTCACCCAGTTCCACGTCTTCTTCATGTTCAGATTAAATCCAGATCATCAGACTGTCAAACATCAGCCGCTCCAAATAAAAACACAAATTAATCCTCCTCCTCCTCTTCTTCTTCTCTGGAAGCTGCTCAGCCTCCAGGAGTCTGACTCCAACTGACCTGCATCTACAGCCTGGAGGGGTGGAGTCTCTGATGGAGGGGGCGTGGTCTCTGGTGAAGGGATCAAATCTCGTGTGGAGGGGGAGGAGTCTCTGGTGGAGAAACCACCTGGTGGTGTTCTCTGCTGGATGGTCTGGAGGGTCTGGAGGGTCTGGAGGGTCTTGGAGGGTCTGGAGGGTCTGGAGGGTCTGGAGGGTCTGGATGGTCTGGAGGGTCTGGAGGGTCTGGAGGGTCTGGATGGTCTTGGAGGGTCTGGAGGGTCTGGAGGGTCTGGAGGGTCTTGGAGGGTCTGGAGGGTCTGGATGGTCTGGAGGGTCTTGGAGGGTCTGGATGGTCTGGAGGGTCTGGATGGTTGAGGTCTGGAGGGTCTGTGGTCGAGGTCTGTGGAGGGATCACTGTGAAGTGTGTCTTCACAGGAACCGGTGAGCTCTGATCAGGATAGAGCACTGTAAGAGTGTATTTACATACCTGGTATCTAGACATATGAGAACTCGATATATACGATACAGTAAGTCAGTACGTTGAGATGTAGTAGTATTATAGTTTAGTAGTAGCATCATAGTGTAAGATAGTAATAAACAAAATTAATCACTAGTCTCGTAGCTGCTCAGCTCAGAGTTGATCATACTGTCTACGTAGTAGCATGATGAGGCATCAGTAGGTATCAGTAGTAGTTAGTAAATACAGTAGGTGTAGTGATAGTGAGGTAGGTAGGTGTAGGAGGTGTATCTGTAGGTCAGTTGTAGTGGAGGTCAGTATGTAGGTCATGTAGTCAGGTCTGAGGTATGTAGTCAGGTCGAGTGGAGGTCTGAGGTAGGTTGGAGTTAGTAGTAGCAGGTAGTAGTAGTGAGTTTAGTAGTACAGTAGTTAGGTAGTATAGTAGTCTTAGATAGTAGTCATAGTGAGATATAGTATATTAGTAGAGTAGTAGTAGCATGTAGTAGAGTCTAGTAGTAGAGTCAGTAGAGTAGTTAGTATTATATCAGTAGCAGTAGCAGTAGTAGTAGTAGTAGTATCAGTAGTATCAGTAGTAGCAGCAGTAGTAGTAGTAGTAGTAGTAGTACGTATAGATAGTATAGTACAGTAGTAAGTAAGTATAGTAAGTAGTAGTAGTAGTAGTAGTAGTAGCAGTAGTAGTATCAGTAGTATCAGTAGTACGTAGTAGTAGTAGTAGTAGTAGTAGTAGTAGTACAGTAGTAAAGTAGTAGTCAGTAGTAGTAGTAAGCAGTAGTAGTAGTAGTAGTAGTACAGTAGTAGTAGTAGTAGTAGTAGCAGTAGTAGTAGTAGTAGTAGTAGAGTAGTAGTAGTAAGTAGTAGTAGCAGTAGTAGTAGGTAGTAAGTAGTAGTAGTAGTAGTAGTAAGTAGTAGTATCAGTAGTAGTAGTAGTAGTAGTAGTATCAGTAGTAGTAGTAGTAGTATCAGTAGTAGTAGTAGTAGTAGTATCAGTAGTAGTATCAGTAGTAGTAGTAGTAGTAGTAGTAGTAGTATCAGTAGTAGTAGTAGTAGTAGTATCAGTAGTAGTAGTAGTAGTAGTAGTATCAGTAGTAGTAGTAGTAGTAGTAGTAGTAGTAGTAGTAGTAGTAGTAGTAGTAGCAGTAGTAGTAGTAGTAGTAGTAGTATCAGTAGTAGTAGTAGTAGTATCAGTAGTAGCTACACTGATTGTTTCCATCTCTGCATATTTAACCACGATGTCATAATTCTTCTCCTAGACATCAGGTTCAGATCCGACCAGAAACCAGACATTTAATTAACTACACTGAGTTAAACACTGGAGTAAATACTGGACCTATATAACACCACATAATACTACTATAAACTAGTATAGTATATAGCACTCTCATGAGCATACACACTGCTGGTGTGACTGAACCAACAGATTTGAAAAGAGATTTTACAGATATATTTTATATTTTTACAGATATATTTTACATTTTTCTTATATGTTTTATATTTTTACAGATATCGTTTATATTTTTACAGATATGTTTATATTTTTACAGAGATGTTTTATATTTTTACAGATATATTTTAAATTTTTACAGATAGATTTTATATTTTTAGAGATATATTTTACATTTTTACAGATATATTTTATATATTTACAGATATCTGCCAGAGAACAGAGAAGTAAATGTTTCACTGCGTTAAAAGAAACAACTGAATCCAGACACAGAAACCTGGTGCTGTGGTTCATTTGGTGTCAGATAATATTAATTTATGCTGAATTTATCGATGAAGTCAAACCTTAAGTTACTGGAGGTTCTGTCAGATCAGTTTGTGTGTGTTTGTGTTGTTGTTTTGTCGTAGTTACAGTCGACAGTAACTATTTCAGTTCCAACAATAAATAACAAGAAAATAATAAAGTGAGTATTTGTGATCACTCCTTGTCGTCCTTTTAATGCTATTGGGAGGCTAAATCGGTAAAGCTCTTAGCGTTAGCATGTTACACATTTATCAGAACTGAAAGTGAGTCTAAGCCTCTTTTCCTAATACGTTGTCCTCTAGTACAAAGCTGTTGGAGCTGTGATGTAGGTGGTTTCCATTGATTTAAACACTGGGCTCTGTCTCCAGTCCTCTGACACAGCTGGAATACTGAGACAACATGGTCCTGCTGTCCCCCTGATGGACATGGATGCTCTGTCCTCATACCAGGAGACAGTCAACAGCCTGGTCCAACAGAGGTGGACACCTGCCTGTATTATACAGTGTCAAATACTAGTCCTATAGTACATAGTAGTATAATACTCAATAATGTACTAATATACTAATACTATATATCACTATATAACACTAGAGGAGCAGGAGGAGGAAGAGGAGGAAGGAGGAAGAGGAGGATGAAGGAGGAGGGGAGGAAGGAGGAGGGGGAGGAGGACGGTGAGGAGGAAGGAAGGAGGGGAGGAAGGAGGAGGGGGAGGATGATGGGGATGTAAACAGAAGGTTCGGAAAAAGACACACTGAAGGTAGGAGGTAGCTAACACATGCTAATAACAGTGCTAATGGGTCTGCATGCGGGGCTAACTGTGGCTGCTAACCGCGTGTTAACTGGCTGCCAACACTGGATGCTAACGGCGTTGCTAACAGTGCTGCTAACACTGGCTGCTAACGTCGTTGTTAACAGTGCTGCTAACTGTGGATGCTAACGGCGTTGCTAACAGTGCTGCTAACTGTGGATGCTAACGGCGTTGCTAACAGTGCTGCTAACTGTGGATGCTAACGGCGTTGCTAACTGTGGCTGCTAACGGCGTTGCTAACAGTTCTGATAACTGTGGCTGCTAACGGCGTTGCTAACGGTGGTTGCTAACGGTGGCTGCTAACGGCGTTGCTAACAGCGGCTGCTAACGGTGGATGCTAACAGTGCTGCTAACAGCGGCTGCTAACGGCGTTGCTAACGGTGGTTGCTAACGGTGGCTGCTAACGGCGTTGCTAACAGCGGCTGCTAACGGTGGATGCTAACAGTACTGCTAACTGTGGCTGCTAACGGCGTTGCTAACAGAACGACCTGATTCTGTTCTGTTTTTAACTCTTCACAGTCATTGAAATATCTGGAGATTTTACAGTTCAGCTCTATAGTTTTATTGTGGGACAGAAGAAGATGTTTCAAACATGTTAATGTTCCTGAGTTAAATCCAGATGAATGAATGTCTCGTATCTGGTTCTGGTCTCGTATCTGGTTCTGGTCTCGTATCTGGTTCTGGTCTCATATCTGGTTCCTGGTCCTTAAACTAATGTAAACATGTATTTGTCACATTAGAACATCATCAACATCATCACATTAGAAACATTAGGACACTTGTTCTTCTTCATGGTTCTTGATAAACCAGATCAGAGGGGGGACCTTGTAGACCACATTAGACCCGGATTAGACCAGGCTCTAACCTCCGGCTCTGAGCCATGAAGCCCAGACCCCGATGTTAAAAAGCCCAACTTTACAGCATCATTAAACATGTTTACAGCCTGGTTTTACGGTATTAGTTCTATTAGTACTATTCACGACGGGAGGTGAATTTTTATCTAACTTATTCATTTAAGTTTTATTAAGGATTAAAATTCTGCACAATTAAGGATGTTCCTGTTCCAGGAACCACGGTACCACATATGGTTCCTGGTCCATCGAACCAGTGACCTCTCTGATTATTGATCTTGGTCTGGTCCAGATCCTCCCTCCTGGTCCTGGTCCAGAATCTCCATCCTGGTCCTAGTCTTCGTCCAGAACCTCCGTCCTGGTCCTGGTCCATGATGGCGGTTCGGGGCCGAAGCCGGAGGACGATGAGTTTCAGTTTGGATTCAGTCGCCAGAGGAGACAGTTTCCCTCCGACCTCACAGCAGCCGACACCTGTGTTTCCTGTGAGACCACACACACACTACACGCTAAAAACACGCTACACATGTTACAAATGAGGACACTGTCAGCAGTGTGTTGTTGTCGTCCAGGTGATGGAGCAAAAGCCCCTCCCCCTGACAGGTGGGGAGGAGGCGGAGTATCTGTTGGCGCTAAAGCAGGACTTCAGAGGAGCCATGAGGAGTCTGACGAGTTTCATCCAACCAGCAGCTCCACAAAGAGGTCAGAGTTCTACATCTGGTCCATCAGCTGGTCCATCAGCTGATTCATCAGCTGGTCCATCAGCTGACTCAACATGTGGTCCATCAGCTGACTCAACAGCTGATGAATCAGCTGCATCTAACTGTGAAGGTGTGTGTTGTTTCTGGTCCAGATGTGGAGCGTTACTCTGATAAGTACCACCTCAGTGAGCAGACGGACCGACTCCTGGGCTGGAGCTCAGGTGAGAAAATCACGGCCATTACTAGTACTGCTGTAACCGCGGCAACCGCCGGCTCTGGAGACTGTAACCATGGCAGCCAGACAGGTGTGTCTGGCTGCCATGGTTACAGTCTCCAGAGCCAAATAGAATAGAAAACCTCTATATGTCCCACAGTGGGGAAATTGCAAATAGTATTATTTGTATTATTAGTGACTGATTTTGTGTTCAGACTGGAAGAGATTCCCTAAAGAGCTGAGAGTCTACATCAGGAAACCTGCCAAAGACGGTTAGTACACCAACAGTACTCTGATTACTGTCTCTTCAGTACTCTGATTACTGTGAGGAGCTGTTGATGAATGCCTTGTCCTGTGTCTCCAGGTGCGTCCATCAGTCAGTCGGACAAACGTCAGTCGATTCAGAAGAAGAAGAAGAAGGTCAGAGAAAAGCAGGAAGTGATTTTCAAACTGGAGGTGAGTCTGAACCAGAGATTTAGACTCTAATCAAACACATGGAAATGACTTGGTCACAGTAGCTGAGTTTCACACTCTGAAGAACCAAAAGTCAAAAGAAAGATAAAATAAAAATAATAATCTCATCTTCCATACGTTGCTAGAGCCCAGCTGGCTAAAAATAATGGTATCTAGTGAAATAAAAAATGTACAGAATCAGCATAAGAACAAACGAACAAGAATTAGAGACGGAAGAATATACATTATATGTATCAGAGCTGTCAAAGTGAACTCGTTAATATTAATTAATCATCATCTGATTAATGTGATTAATGAAGCATCTGCAGCAGAACGACTGTGAACGTGTCTCAGTTTGTCCAAGTAGCGTTAGCGTTAGCACCAGCTGATCCGGTAGTGACAGGCAGCAGAACCAACCCATAAAGATGGAAGACGCTAAACAGCACGTTGGTCCTCTCCATGGGACATTTGAGGACAAAGAAACCAAGAGGGACCAGTGGAGACACATAAAGTATCATCACACTCTGCAGGAAGGAGTTTTCTTTCCAGCTTCAAACAGCACATGAACCAAGCCAAGCATACGTTAGCCGGGGATTCTGCTAGCACTTGGGCTAACGCGGCTAACAGCTGGAGACAAACCAAGACAAACCAAGACAAAGACAAGCTGCCAATGCTGCTGCTAATATGTGTCCACTCCTGCAGCCACTGTTCACTGGGAGACACTGTTCTCAATAAGAAGCGTCAGCTCTCCTCTGGTTGGACAATGTCCACAAGTTAGTTTGTCTCCGTAGCAACAGGGACACACTCATGTGGACACAAAACGAACACGTTCAGTGCAGATTTATTCTCTTCTTCCTGTTTGATCATCAACAATGAAACGAATCAATAGAGATGAAACATGGAGGAGATTTAATCTGAATAATCAGAGTTAATCCACATCAACCTGAGATCAATCTGATGAAACGTTTAATGGTTTGTCAGCTCTAATACGTGAGGATAATAGTCAGGTGCATTAGTGTGAATAATGGAGTTATTTGTGATACAAAGGTGAGTTGTTGTACAGCTGGATATAGTAGTAATCTTAACTCCTCCTGTCCACCTTAACTCCTCCTGTCCACCTTAACTGATCCAGCCTGTGGAGAAGAAGGAGCAGAGCTCTGAGGAAGAGGAGGAAGAGGAGGAGGAGAAGAAGAAGCCAGAGGAGGAGGAGGTGGAAGAAGAGGAGGAGTACGATGAGGAAGAGTTTGAGGAGGTGAGATCCATCCACATCCTGTATTGTTTCAATATAAAAGCGTGTACGCCACTGACAGGCTTTTATTGTGAAGCTGATGATTTAAGTTTTAAACTTTTTAAATGAACCTGGATCAGATTATTAATATAGATTGCTATATATAAAAGTAATATATCTTAATCTAGATGGTGGATCAGTTTAGATGAATATATATTGTTCCTATAGATTATTCATATATTTTGTTAATGTGCAGGAGACCGACTACATCATGTCCTACTTTGATAACGGAGAAGACTTTGGAGGAGACAGCGACGACAACATGGACGAAGCTATTTACTGAAACACCTGGTTCTTGATCCTGGGTCTCTTCTGGTTGTGGTTGTTTCACTCTTCAATGAGTTTTTTTGGATGTTTTTTATCTTTTGTATAAACTTTATTGTTCGTTGTGAATAAACATCTTCATTTAAACCTTCGTCTCCTCAGATTTACTCCCCACACACACAAAGAAACAGCCGTACAATCCTCATAGGTCAGTATATTTCAGAGGTGGTCTTCTCTCCCTTACCATGGCTCCCTAAACGTCATCTGATCACATGACAATACCAACATGGCCGCCTCCATGAAGACAGGGTGAGGGGTCCAGTGGGTCATTGGTTCATTAGTGTGTGGAAATCCTTCAGTAAAGATGGCGCCAACGCTGCCAGGACATGTCCTGAAATCCAACTAAAGGACGACTGTGGTGACAGGGACATGAAATACACACTCACACAATTTATGCACAGTAATCTCCTCAGTTACAGGACGACAAAACAATACACAGTACCACATCTAATTCAGAGGAGAAGAAGAAGTTAGAAATACAGTTTATCAGCTCCTCGTTTCAGGAACAATATAAAAAAAATATAATCTACAGCATTTAATCACTATTTAACAGTTTCCCTCCAGGTTGTTCCTAGATGGAGGCAGAGAGGAAAGGTTCCTAAAGAAGGTTCTGCAGTGAGATGTGCTGAGAGCAGGGAGGAGAACTTTAAGAGGCTTAGAGAGGAGAACATGGTGGAAAGAAGAGGAGGAGAGATATTCTCCTGGAGCAGGAATCCAACCCCTGAGACATTTTACATGGTTAATACCACATGGATGAAGAGCAACAATGGTTTTAAAGTAGATCTACTATTTATTTCTCTTGATGTCAAATCTTCTTTCTTTGACATAAAGAGAAATAAGACTTAAAGACTTAAACCAGGACCAGGCCTAGACCAGGACCCAAGCACTGTGACCTTTCTCCTGCTTTCTGGCTGCAGGCGCTGACTGTTTAGCATTAGCTCAATAGCATTAGCTCAGTTCTAAATGTAGAAGCAGGGAGGAATGTGGGAACACCCAGACGACCAATGAGAGAGAGGAGGTCCAAAAAAAGATGAGGAGGAGGAGGAGGAGGAGGGAGACTTTGACACACTGACCCACTGACTTAAACCCACCGGTGAAAATAAAGACTAAGAGCAGCTGTTTTAGTTTGTTTATTTAAAAACAAACATTTAAAAACATCAATCCGTAAAAAAAATATATAAATGCTTATTTACAAAATATTTACAAACACAACTTCCTGTTTCAACATACATCTCTGTTCTCAGACTCCACCCCCTGGTTCTGTCACTTCCTCCTGTAGATGTTTGATGAACTCATCTTCATCTTCAGAAAACCTGAACGACGTGAGAAGGATTGACGGCGTCTTCATCGACCTGAAGACACGTCAAGAAACATGTCAAGAAACATGTCAACAAACATGTCAACAAACATTTGTCTCGTTCGGACCGACCGACCTCGCTGTACGCAGGGGGAGGGGGGTATTGCTGTTGGGGTTCTCTCATGAAGAGCCCCCCCTCCTCGTCGTCATCGTCGACGCCATCGTAGTCGAGGAGCAGCGGCGTGCCGTCGGCGTGTTGGTGGGGGAGGCTGCTGTAGCTGGGCGGAGCCGAGGGGAGGGTGGAGGAGCTAGCGATCGATCCAACCTGGCTGCTAACGCTGCTGGTTCTGCTGAACGGGACAGTACCGATCACTATGGGGAGCTCCAGGGTCAACTTCTCAGAGCCGGGGATGTGCAGGTAGATCTGGGAGGGGCCACAGGGACCAATCAGAACCACTTAGTGGAGAAACAATTAAATTATTCTGTTTGTTCAAATGCCGACAATAAAATAATAATAAAAAATCTTACAAACAGAAAATATAAAAACATTCACATTGTTAGCCTATTAGCATAATTACCTAAGGAAGTCAAAATGACTGAGCCAGTCAAGCTATTAGGCTACCGATATAAAATACATATATATAAATATAGTAGTCCTGTAGTCCAGTAGTCTAGTAGTCTAATAGTCTAATAGTCCAGTAGTCTAATAGTCTAGTAGTCTAATAGTCTAGTAGTCTTATGGTCCAGTAGTGTAATAGTCCCATGTTCCAGTAGTCTAAAAGTCTAATATTCTAGTAGTCTAATAGTCCAGTAGTCTAGTAGTCTAATAGTCTAGTAGTCGTCGCAGTCTAGTAGTCTAATAGTCCAGTAGTCTAATAGTCTAATAGTCCAGTAGTCTAATAGTCTTATAGTCCAGTAGTGTAATAGTCTAGTAGTCTAATAGTATAGTAGTCTAGTAGTCTAATGGTCCAGTACTCTAGTAGTCTAATAGTCTAGTAGTCTAATAGTCTAATAGTCCAGTAGTGTAATAGTCTAGTAGTCTAATAGTCTAGTAGTCTAATAGTCTAATAGTCCAGAGTCTAATAGTCTAGTATCAGTCTAGTAGTCTAGTCATATTTAGTAGTCTAATAGTCTAGTAGTCTAATAGTCCAGTATTCTAATAGTCTAGTAGTCTAATAGTCTAATAGTATAATAGTCTAGTAGTCTAACAGTGTAATAGTCTAATAGTCTAGCAGTCTAATAGTCTAATAGTCTAGTAGTCTAATAGTCCAGTAGTCTAGTAGTCTAATAGTCCAGTATTCTAATAGTCTAGTAGTCTAATAGTATACTAGTCTAGTAGTCTAACAGTGTAATAGTCTAATAGTCTAATAGTCCAGTATTCTAATAGTCTAGTAGTCTAATAGTCTAATAGTATACTAGTCTAGTAGTCTAACAGTGTAATAGTCTAATAGTCTAGCAGTCTAATAGTCTAATAGTCTAGTAGTCTAATAGTGTAATAGTCCAGTAGTCTAATAGTCTAGTAGTCTTATAGTCCAGTAGTCTAGCAGTCTGTTAGTCTAGTAGTCTAATAGTCTAGTAGTCTAGAGTCGTAGTCATAGTCTAACAGTCTAATAGTCTAGTAGTCTAATAGTCTAGTAGTCTAGCAGTCTAGTAGTCTAATAGTCTAGTAGTCTAATAGTCTAATAGTCTAATAGTCTAGTAGTCTAATAGTCCAGTAGTCTAATAGTCTAGTAGTCTAATAGTCTAATAGTATAATAGTCTAGTAGTCTTATGGTCCAGTATTCTAGTAGTCTAATAGTCTAGTAGTCTAATAGTGTAATAGTCCAGTAGTCTAATAGTCTAGTAGTCTTATAGTCCAGTAGTCTAGCAGTCTGTTAGTCTAGTAGTCTAGTAGTCTAGTAGTCCAGTAGTCTAGTAGTCTAACAGTCTAATAGTCTAGTAGTCTAATAGTCTAGTAGTCTAGCAGTCTAGTAGTCTAATAGTCTAGTAGTCTAATAGTCTAATAGTCTAATAGTCTAATAGTCCAGTAGTCTAATAGTCTAGTAGTCTAATAGTATAATAGTCTAGTAGTCTTATGGTCCAGTATTCTAGTAGTCTAATAGTCTAGTAGTCTAATAGTCTAGTAGTCTTTTGGTCCAGTAGTCTAATAGTCTAATAGTCTAGTAGTCTAATAGTCTAACAGTCTAATAGTCTAACAGTCTAATAGTCTAGTAGTCTAATAGTCTAATAGTCTAGTAGTCTAATAGTCGAACAGTCTAATAGTATAATAGTCTAGTAGTCTAATAGTCTAACAGTCTAATAGTCTAATAGTCTAACAGTCTAATAGTCTAGTAGTCTAATAGTCTAATAGTCTAGTAGTCTAATAGTCGAACAGTCTAATAGTATAATAGTCTAGTAGTCTAATAGTCTAACAGTCTAATAGTCTAATAGTCTAGTAGTCTAATAGTCTAGTAGTCTAACAGTCTAATAGTCTAATAGTCTAACAGTCTAATAGTCTAATAGTCTAGTAGTCTAATAGTCTAACAGTCTAATAGTCTAATAGTCTAGTAGTCCAGTAGTCTAATAGTCTAATAGTCTAACAGTCTAATAGTCTAGTAGTCCAGTAGTCTAATAGTCTAGTAGTCTAATAGTCTAACCCAATGACCCAAGGTCATCCACCTTACACCATGATGACATCACAGTGACTCACCATGAGGGCATAGTCCACCTTGATGATGTCACAGCCCAGCAGGGTGGGTCTCAGCTTCGGGACTCGGATCGTCTTCCCCTGCCACATGTCACACATCCCAGAGATGATGTGGTTCCCCCGGACCGCCGACAGCTTCTGACGGAAAACCTGCACACGGGTCAGAGGTCAGAGGTCAGAGGAGGTCTGGGTCAGGTTCAGGTGTCCGGGGAGGGGAGGTCTGGTCCTGTTCCTGACCTTGGTGTGTCCGTCCACGGCGTAGCTCTGCTTGGCGATGATGGCGGCCTTGGGGACGACGATACGAGAACACGTGTTCTCAAACTTGGCGAAGATGCTGATGTCCTCGCCCTCACAGAACCCCCGCCTCTCGATCTGAGCACTGATGGACACCTGGCCGTCAGGTATGAACAGACACCGCACCTTCCTCTGGACGGCTGCAGCCACCGGAGCCTGGGGGGGTGGGGGGTTATTAATGGTGATGATGGGGGGGGGGGTTATCATGGGGGGCGGGGGCATACCAGGAGGTCGGGTCGGTTTACGTCCAGAGGCTCCTCCACCTCAAACTCCGTCTCACACTGCAAAGGATTCTGGGAAGGTCTCTGTAGCTCCGCCCTCACGTAGTAACGAATCGAACCAAACTTTCCTTTGTAGGACGACACCAGACGTCTGAAACATCAACAAGTCATTAATAGTTAATAACTGGTTTATAACTAATTAATAACCCACTAATGAGTTATTAATAACTGGTTAATATTCGATCCATAACTGATTACTAATTCATTAATAACTGGTTCATAATGATTCGTGCTCTCACCCGGCTGGAGGAAGCTCGAAGCCGAACTGGAAACTGAAGGTTTTTCCTGGAGGAAGCAGGAAGTAGCCGTCTGAGTCTGAGGAGACAAACCCTGATGAGCAGGATGGGAGGAGAACCGGTAACCTGACCTATTATTGATCCTGGATGTTACTGATCCTGATTATTGATCCTGATCATTATTGATCCTGGATGTTACTGATCCTGATTATTGATCCTGATCATTATTGATCCTGATCATTATTGATCCTGGATGTTACTGATCCTGATTATTGATCCTGGATGTTACTGATCCTGATTATTGATCCTGATTATTATTGATCCTGATCATTATTGATCCTGGATGTTACTGATCCTGATTATTGATCCTGATTATTATTGATCCTGATCATTATTGATCCTGATTATTGATCCTGATTATTATTGATCCTGATTATTATTGATCCTGATTATTGATCCTGATTATTATTGATCCTGATCATTATTGATCCTGATTATTGATCCTGAATATTATTGATCCTGATCATTATTGATCCTGATTATTGATCCTGATTATTATTGATCTTGATTATTATTGATCCTGATTATTGATCCTGATCATTATTGATCCTGATTTTTGATCCTGATTATTGATCTTGATTATTATTGATCCTGATTTTTGATCCCGGTTATTATTGATCCTGATTATTGATCCTGATTATTGATCTTGATTATTGATCCTGATCATTATTGATCCTGATTATTGATCTTGATTATTATTGATCCTGATTATTGATCCTGATTATTGATCCTGATTATTGATCTTGATCATTATTGATCCTGTTATTATTGATCCTGATTATTGATCTTGATTATTATTGATCCTGATTATTGATCTTGATCATTATTGATCCTGATTATTGATCTTGATTATTATTGATCCTGATTATTATTGATTCTGATTATTGATCTTGATTATTATTGATCCTGATCATTATTGATCCTGATTATTGATCCTGATTATTGATCTTGATTATTATTGATCCTGATCATTATTGATCCTGATCATTATTGATCCTGATTATTGATCCTGATCATTATTGATCCTGATCATTATTGATCCTGATTATTATTGATCTTGATTATTATTGATTATTATTAATCTTGATTATTACTGATCCTGATCATTATTGATCCTGATTATTGATCCTGATCATTATTGATCCTGATTATTGATCCTGATCATTATTGATCCTGATTATTGATCCTGATCATTGATTATCTGAATAAATGAAGACGGTCACCTGTGCTCAGCGCCTCCTCCAGCCGCAGCTCCTCCTCGTACCTAAGATATTCCACCTCCTGTCCGCGACTCCTCCGGTTCTTCCCCCCGCGGGGCTCCGTGCGGGCGCAGCCGGCGGCGGTGACCCTGAGCCCGGTGAGGCTGCAGGGCTGAGCCGCTTCCAGCTGCACGGAGCCGGACACTTTGTCTCCGCTGCAGTAGAAGGAGCGACCGGACCCGGACAGGAGCAGCTGGAAGACCCGGAGCTTGGAGACCGGAGATAGGACCATGGCGACGGGACGACACCGGGAGAATACACCGGGTAAATACACAGGGAGAATACACACCCACCCACGGACACCGAGAGAAAAGCAGTGACTTTTAAATGGCGACTTGTTTGTTTGTCCGTTATATACTGGACACCGGGGTGAAGGGGATGGGGGGGTCCCCGGTGTCCCGTTACCGGCTCTGACAGCAGCACGTGCGCACTGTGTGGTCTCCCCGAGCCTCTGGAGTCCGGAGCTCTGTGACTGGTCAGTGCCGACGGTCAACCAATCACAGCGCAGGGAGTACGCGTGGACAGCTCGTGCATCGGAGAGGGGGCGGGGCCTCAAACTGGCGGCCATAAAACAGGAGGAGGAAGAGGAGGAGGAAGAGGAAAAAGAGGAGAAGGAGACTGAAGGCCTGTGTTTGTCTTGTTTAGCTGTTTTTAATAGTTAAATAAATCGATCAATAATCAAATCAAAAACTGATTCAACCCATAGTCCGTATATAAATATGGACACCACGTCTCTACCTCCTCCAGAGTCACGATGCCCCGCCCACATTTCCTTCAGACTCATGATGCCCCGCCCACACTTCCTCCAGACTCACTGGTATTTTCCTTTAATTAATCCTACGCTCTGCTTTACCTCCACCAGCTACAAGGACATGTTGGATTATACACACTATTTTTAAAAAAATTTTTTAGTTTACAAATCTCACGGCCCCATGGACCTCTTTACGGAGCGGTCGGCATGGCAACTGGTGGTCACCATGATGTCACATCCTGTTTATAGAGTGTCAAATAACAAACTTAAACAAAACTTATCCAAAAAGCTGACACTAAAATGACAAGCCATCCTGAGAGAAAATTATTTGACTTTAGTGTTTTAGTTTGACTCAAATCCCGCCCACTAACATGGAGGGGGTGGAGCTTATGACCTATACTGCAGCCAATGACCAGTGGGAGCTACTAACTTTATAAAGTCTACGGTTCAACTGCAGCTTCTTGTTCTCCTCCTGGACAAGTTAGAGTATTGATACTGAACCTTGCTCCTGGTAGAAACTCAATCAATCAATCAATCAAACAATCAATCAATCAATCAATCAATCAGCCTGATCCTCTGACACTTTTATTTTAGATGTCACTGGAACATATAAATACTATAAACAAGAAGTCTGTGTTGCCATGGATACCGGGGGGTTGGAATTTATTTACATGATGGATGGTCTGTTAATGTGTTCATTCAATAAAGAAACAGGGCAAAGGTCACTGGGTCAGGTGCCCTCTGACCTCCAGGAGAGACAGACATCATCATCTGTTTAACTTCTCATCATACCTGAGACACAGAGAAAGAGAACATGTTAGATGTATGACTACAGTCAGTCGAGTCTGAGCAGAATCTGGATAGAGTCAGTAGAGTCTGAGTAGAGTCAGAGTAGAGTCAGAGTAGAGTCTGGATAGAGTCAGTAGAGTCTGAGTAGAGTCAGAGTAGAGTCAGAGTAGAGTCTGGGTAGAATCTGGGTAGAGTCAGTAGAGTCTGAGTAGAGTCAGAGTAGAGTCTGGGTAGAATCTGGGTAGAGTCAGTAGAGTCTGAGTAGAGTCAGAGTAGAGTCTGGGTAGAATCTGGGTAGAGTCAGAGTAGAGTCTGGGTAGAGTTGTGCTCTTACTGGCGGATGGCGTCTGGGATCTGCAGTCGTTCTGTGGGGATGAACTGTGAGAGCTGCTGGAGACTCTGAATGAAGCAGATTTTCTTGCTGAACTTCTCACTATGGAGAGAAGGTCAGAGGTCAGAGGTCAGAGGTCAACACAGGCCGGCCTGCTCTGGTTCTACAGGTGGTAGCTAAGGCTACGCTAGGATTTCTAGCTGGTAGCTAAGGATACGTTAGGGTTTCTAGCTGGTAGCTAAGGTGACGTTAGGGTTTCTAGCTGGTAGCTAAGGTGACGTTAGGGTTTCTAGCTGGTAGCTAAGGATACGTTAGGGTTTCTAGCTGGTAGCTAAGGATACGTTAGGGTTTCTAGCTGGTAGCTAAGGCGACGTTAGGGTTTCTAGCTGGTAGCTAAGGATACGTTAGGGTTTCTAGCTGGTAGCTAAGGATACGTTAGGGTTTCTAGCTGGTAGCTAAGGATACGTTAGGGTTTCTAGCTGGTAGCTAAGGCTATGCTAGGGTTTCTAGCTGGTAGCTAAGGCGACGTTAGGGTTTCTAGCTGGTAGCTAAGGATACGTTAGGGTTTCTAGCTGGTAGCTAAGGATACGTTAGGGTTTCTAGCTGGTAGCTAAGGTGACGTTAGAGTTTCTAGCTGGTAGCTAAGGATACGTTAGAGTTTCTAGCTGGTAGCTAAGGTGACGTTAGAGTTTCTAGCTGGTAGCTAAGGATACGTTAGGGTTTCTAGCTGGTAGCTAAGGATACATTAGGGTTTCTAGCTGGTAGCTAAGAGTATAGTACGCGGTTGTGCAGTCTATACAACAGTAGGTTGAAGGAATATGTTTAGTTGCTCAGATGGTTGCCATGGTGCTCAGGGTGTGTCTCTGGACGTTGCCATGGTGCTCAGGGTGTGTCTCTGTGTTTGTGTCACCTGATGAAGGGTTTGACCAGCGTGATCATGGCTCTGATGTACCAGGCAGGATGGACGACCAGCACACCCTTCAGGTCCTTCTTCAGCCTGGACAAATATCAGGACGATAACCACATGTCTCCACTAGCAAACCACAGGACAGAGGACAGAAGACAGGACAGAAGACAGGACAGAGGACAGAATACAGGACAGAGGACAGAAGACAGGACAGAGCAGAGGACAGAAGACGGGACAGAAGACGGGACAGAGGACAGAATACAGGACAGAGGACAGAAGACGGGACAGAAGAGAGGACAGAGGACAGAATACAGGACAGAGGACAGAAGACGGGACAGAATACAGGACAGAGGACAGAATACAGGACAGAGGACAGAAGACGGGACAGAGGACAGAGCAGAGGACAGAAGACGGGACAGAAGACGGGACAGAGGACAGAATACAGGACAGAGGACAGAAGACGGGACAGAAGAGAGGACAGGGGTCTCGTACCTCCTGTCGATGGACGTGTAGCAGCGGTGCATCCATCTGATTGGAGGCAGCTTGTTTCTGGGGGCCATGGCGCACAGGTAAACCAGCAGGTAGCTCTCTGAGACCATCAGGTCCAGCGTCCCCACCATGTACCTGCAAGGGGACAACCAGAGGCTGTGTTAGGGTCCAGGTGTTCTTCTGTCACCTGACACATCGCTTCCTGTCAGCTCACCTGAACAGGTTGTCCATGACGTACTCGTAGTCCTCCACCGTGTTCTCAGGCAGGTAACAGGAAGTGAACAGGATGATGGCGTTCCCGTCTCCGTAGTAACCTAACAACCAATCACACATAGGAGTCAGACTTGGACTTGGTACCTGCTGCCTCCTGCAGGTGAGTGCGTGACCTCTGACCTCCGTGGGACAGGACCTGCAGGTACGGCTCCAGGACGCTCATGTTGACCCGGTACTCCTGTCCAGAGATGCAGAACCTCCTCCAGCGGCGCCCCCTGCTGTCCACCTGGTCCAGCTCCAGCAGACCTTCAGACCGGTCCACCGGGCTCCGTGCGGGACCCAGGGCCCCCCTCGCCTCCATCTGAGGGAGCTCATCTATTAGAGGTCAGAGGTCAGAGATTCAGCTGAACTTCCTGCTCATGTTTCTCTGGAGGAAAGATTCCTCTGGTGTTTAGCTTAGCATAGCATGAAGACTGGGAACTAGAATAGCAGCTAGCCGAGGTTATCTTAGCATAAAGGCTGGAAACAAGTGATTAGCTTAGCATAAACACTGGATATGAGCTAGCTGCAGTTAGCTTAGCTTAACTTACCCTCCCAGTCCAGCTCGTGGTTCGTCCCCGTCTCGCTGTCCGACGGCGTCTCCAGAGCCTCCAGGTTGATGTCGAACGACGGCGTTGAAAGCGCGGCGGCAGAGAAGCTGTCACTGTTCGGTTCAGGAGAGTCGCGGCTGAGGGGCGGAGCAACCAGGCGCTTCTTAGCCCCGCCCCTAATGGTACCTGACAGGGCGAGGCTGGTGGGCGGTGCTGAGGAGAGAAACGGACACAGTTAGCTTGACAGTTAACTCGGTGAAAACAGATGAAACTAGAACTCACTCGGCCGAACGGCGCCTCCTGGTGGACTCTCCTCCTCCTCTGGACGCTCAACGTCTTCTGGGAGTGGACTGGACCAGAAACATGTTCACACAGGACGATCGCTGTTAGCATCTATTAGCTGCTGTTAGCTACTGTTAGCTGCTTTAAAATATTGTAAATACATGTATATATGAGCTACCACCCTTACATTTACAGTTTATGTTTATTTTATTCAGTTTTTATCAGTTTTATTTTCACCTTGTGTGCTGTGTGGAAGTGTTACAGTTTCTACTGTTGTACTTTAACCACTGGCTGCAGGTACAACAACACATTTCACTGTGTATTGTACTATGTAAAACTGTGTCTCATCTTAACCACTGACCTGGGGAAGCCGTCGTCCTGCCACTCCTCCCTCAGCTCCATGTCCTGGATGTTCAGAGGACCCGGAGGACCTGAAGTGGCCCTGGAGAATCAACATAATCATCATTTGTTGTCATCATGTGACGACATTTTGAGCTTCTGGCTAAAGCACTGCAAAAATAAAAAGAATATAATAAGCACTATAAAAAATAGATTTTGAGGTTCTACTTAGAACCTCGTTCAGATCCAACAGGTTCTTCTTGTGAGTGCAGCTACAATAGGTGGAGAACAGGTGGAGAACAGGAGGAGAACAGGTGGAGAACAGGAGGAGAACAGGTGGAGAACCGGAGGAGAACAGATGGAGAACAGGTGGTGGTGTCAGTGGTGAATGATGTAGATGAACAGGTTTCTCCTCCAGTTTTTAACTTTATAAACTCATGTGAACATCCAGGTCCAGAACACGGTTCCTTTAACTGGGTTAGAACCTGCTCCTCTTTCCCCGTCATGTTCATGTAGATGGAGCTGGAAGAGCTGAACCGACCACTGACGCCACCCTGAGTTTGACAGAGGAACTACAACCATCTGAAATCATCCGTTTAGTCAAATGATCAGAACTAGTTTAGTGGTTCATGTTAGCGTAGCCTCTAGCATCGTAGCAGAAATGTAACCAGAGCTGTGATTGGTCCTCGTTAATGTTTAAATGGAACCAGAGCTGTGATTGGTCCTCGTTAGTGTTTAAATGGAACCAGAGCTGTGATTGGTCCTCGTTAGTGTTTAATGGAACCAGAGCTGTGATTGGTCCTCGTTAGTGTTTAATGGAACCAGAGCTGTGATTGGTCCTCGTTAGTGTTAAATGGAACCAGAGCTGTGATTGGTCCTCGTTAGTGTTTAATGGAACCAGAGCTGTGATTGGTCCTCGTTAGTGTTTAAATGGAACCAGAGCTGTGATTGGTCCTCGTTAGTGTTAAATGGAACCAGAGCTGTGATTGGTCCTCATTAGTGTTTAATGGAACCAGAGCTGTGATTGGTCCTCGTTAGTGTTTAATGGAACCAGAGCTGTGATTGGTCCTCATTAGTGTTAAATGGAACCAGAGCTGTGATTGGTTCTCTTAGTAGCCGTGTCTCCATGTTCTAGCTGATAGTTGTGGGTCAGTAGAGACGGGGTCACGGTAACTGAGGAGGTTTGGAGACTCAGACATTTGGACGACTCCTGTTCAGTCTCCATTGATTAAAATGAAGCTGGAAGCGGAAACTAAATTGAACCTGACTGGTAAAAAGACACAGCGCCTCCTAGTGTCTGGTGGAGTTGTTGCAGAGGGAACCAGACGGACCAGGTCCCAGCAGAGATGACTCAGACCAGAGTTACTACATTCATATTTCTGCTACTTTTAGCTCCTTCCTGGTTCTCCTGTTCAACCAGGTACGTCTCCTCAGACTGAACCGACCTGTCTGACTCCTCCCACTCTTTCTGATGACTGTCAACCTGACACACCTGTAGCACAGGTAACCACACCTGAGAGGGAGAGGGAGAGGACCAGGACCAGGTGTCTGAACACATCACAGAGATGCCTTCACTGACCATCAGGACAAACATACGTTCATTTTTCTGCTGGAACAGAACACACACACACACACACAAACACATAGTAACACACATTAACACACACAGTAACACAAACACATAGTAACACACATTAACACACACAGTAACACAAACAAAAACACATTAACACACACACACACACAAACACATAGTAACACACATTAACACACACAGTAACACAAACAAAAACACATTAACACACACAGTAACATACACAGTAACACACACATTAACACACACAGTAACACACACATTAACACACACAGTAACACACACAGTAACACACAAACGCACATTAACACACACAGTAACACACAGTAACACACATTAACACACTTTAACACACACATTAACACACACAGTAACGCACATTAACACACATTAACACACACATTAACATACACATTAACACACACAGTAACGCACATTAACACACATTAACACACACAGTAACACACATTAACACACATTAACACACACATTAACACACACAGTCTCAGGTGTGTAACTTACCTGTTGCCGTGCTCAGTGGGGACACTCATGATGTCACAGTGATGTCACAGTGTGTTCTGTCCAGTGTGTGTGTCCGAGGACGTCTCCCCCCTCTCTCTCCCTCTGTGACTCTATGAGACTCGCCCTCTCTCTCTCTCTCTCTCTCTCTCTCTCTCTCTCTCTCTCTCTCTCTCTCAAACAGGTCGAGCTACATTCCCACGGAGGCGTCATCTGATTGGTCCAAGATCAGACGCCGCTAACACTGACCAATCAGCAGCAGGAGGACGTCCCAGAGACACGGAGACACTGAGGACGTCCCAGAGACCAGGAGGACGTCCCAGAGACCTGGAGGACGTCCCAGAGACCCAGAGACCAGGAGGACGTCCCAGAGACCTGGAGGACGTCCCAGAGACCCAGAGACCAGGAGGACGTCCCAGAGACCCAGAGACCAGGAGGACGTCCCAGAGACCTGGAGGACGTCCCAGAGACCCAGAGACCCAGACACCCAGAGGACGTCCCAGAGACCCAGAGACCAGGAGGACGTCCCAGAGACCCAGAGACCAGGAGGACGTCCCAGAGACCCAGACGACGTCCCAGAGACCCAGAGACCAGGAGGACGTCCCAGAGACCCAGAGACCCAGAGACCCAGAGACCAGGAGGACGTCCCAGAGACCCAGAGACCCAGAGACCAGGAGGACGTCCCAGAGACCCGGAGGACGTCCCAGAGACCCAGAGACCAGGAGGACGTCCCAGAGACCTGGAGGACGTCCCAGAGACCCAGAGACCAGGAGGACGTCCCAGAGACCCAGAGACCCAGAGGACGTCCCAGAGACCAGGAGGACGTCCCAGAGACCCAGAGACCAGGAGGACGTCCCAGAGACCCAGAGACCCAGAGGACGTCCCAGAGACCCAGAGACCTGGAGGACGTCCCAGAGACCCAGAAACCAGGAGGACGTCCCAGAGACCCAGAGGACGTCCCAGAGACCAGGAGGACGTCCCAGAGACCTGGAGAACGTCCCAGAGACCCAGAGACCAGGAGGACGTCCCAGAGACCCGGAGACCCAGAGACCCAGAGACCAGGAGGACGTCCCAGAGACCCAGAGGACGTCCCAGAGACCTGGAGGACGTCCCAGAGACCCAGAGACCCAGAGGACGTCCCAGAGACCAGGAGGACGTCCCAGAGACTGGAGACGGACTCCAGAGACCCAGAGCCAGACCCAGAACCAGAGGACTCCCAGAGACCGAGACCTGGAGGACGTCCCAAAAAGACCCAGAGGACGTCCCAGAGACCAGGAGGACGTCCCAGAGACCTGGAGGACGTCCCAGAGACCCAGAGACCCAGACACCCAGAGGACGTCCCAGAGACCCAGAGACCTGGAGGACGTCCCAGAGACCCAGAGGACGTCCCAGAGACCAGGAGGACGTCCCAGAGACCAGGAGGACGTCCCAGAGACCCAGAGACCTGGAGGACGTCCCAGAGACCCAGAGGACGTCCCAGAGACCAGGAGGACGTCCCAGAGACCAGGAGGACGTCCCAGAGACCCAGAGACCAGGAGGACGTCCCAGAGACCTGGAGACCAGGAGGACGTCCCAGAGACCCAGACAACGTCCCAGAGACCCAGAGGACGTCCCAGAGACCCAGAGACCAGGAGGACGTCCCAGAGACCCGGAGGACGTCCCAGAGACCAGGAGGACGTCCCAGAGACCCGGAGGACGTCCCAGAGACCCAGAGACCAGGAGGACGTCCCAGAGACCCGGAGGACGTCCCAGGGACCAGGAGGACGTCCCAGAGACCCAGAGGACGTCCCAGAGACCTGGAGGACGTCCCAGAGACCCAGAGACCCAGAGGACGTCCCAGAGACCAGGAGGACGTCCCAGAGACCTGGAGACCAGGAGGACGTCCCAGAGACCTGGAGAACGTCCCAGAGACCCAGAGGACGTCCCAGAGACCCAGAGACCAGGAGGACGTCCCAGAGACCTGGAGACCGTGACCAGTGGCTCATATTTCACATCAGAAAAAATCCCACAACACCAAATAAAATGTCACAGAAAGTGTAAATAACGAGACTCTGATCATCTCGTCTCCATTTACTGAGTCAGTGACGTCTGCGTACGTGGTTACGCTGTGGTTACGTTTCGTGTCCTGTACTAGAACAAAGAAGAAGTAAATCCAGAGGAAAGAAAACCTTCATTGTCTTGAGCTCAGATTTGTTTAACTTTCCTCTGACGTCTCAGACCAGGAACTTCCTCCAGTTCAGGTTCATTTTCTCACTCCAAACATCAGGACGTATTCTGTTCAATCTGAGCCGTGTATCAGAGCGTCGGATCTGTCCCTCTGTGCTGATTGGTTCTGATCGGTCCCTCTGTGCTGATTGGTTCTGATCCGTCCCTCTGTGCTGATTGGTTCTGATCCGTCCCTCTATGCTGATTGGTTCTGATCCGTCCCTCTATGCTGATTGGTTCTGATCCGTCCCTCTGTGCTGATTGGTTCTGAGCTGGTCACGTGTTTCATGGCGCCATGTTGGATCCATCTAACCAATATTCACCCATAGAGAAGTGACAATAACAGAATAAAGTTGTATTAAAAGGTAAAATATGCCACAGGATCAGGAAAACACGGAGGAAACTCCACCGTTTCCCCAGGGAACAAAAACAGAGAAAGTTATGGAGCAGACGATTAAAAGGAAGAACTGGACGTCAGCTGGTTTCTCTCTATTATGTGATGAGGTAAATGTCAATGTCTCTGTTTGACGTTTGTTAAGATTTTATATAGAAAAATAAAGTCACACCATCATTAATGAACCTTGATCTCAGAAACACCACTTTACACATGAATGAAGTCTGAAGTTAACCTAGCCTTATGTTAGCCTTATGCTAGCTAGTTATCTAGGCTAAAGGCTCAGAAAAATAGCAGCTAGCATCATATATACTGTGAAACCCATGTGTGCATGTGATTTATGTCCATGTAGATAAACACATTTAACTTAACCTCAGATACTACTGAGTTATTATGGCTAGCATGCTAATGCTATAATGATAATACTAAATAACAGTAAGACTAGTTTAATATTTCTAATTTTTCTGAGTAATTTCCAACTTTTAACGGTGATGGATGAACACAGAGACTGAAAGGAAGGAGACGCTGGGACATTTAAGTGAGGACCTTTTACATATTAATAACATTTATAGGAATGTTAATGGTGGAAATAAGACATTTATAGAATTACACTGTAGAATCTAACCTGTGATGTTGCAGATCATCAATCATTAACATGGTCTGAGTTGGACAGACTCTGATATACGGCTCTGGTTCACAACCCACCTGCTGCCCTCTAGTGGGAGAAGATTGAATCGTTCACTGGCACCGACGCACCAAGACTCATTATTATAACCTCATTATTACTGATTACGACATTAGAATTACATTAATTAACCATTGATATATGATACAGTTGTTGGGAATCACTGCACAGCTGCATGTTGTTGTGTCTGTTGTTGTGTCTGTTGTTGTGTCTGTTGTTGTGCATGTTGTTGTGTCTGTTGTTGTGCATGTTGTTGTGCATGTTGTTGTGCATGTTGTTGTGTCTGTTGTTGTGTCTGTTGTTGTGCATGTTGTTGTGCATGTTGTTGTGTCTGTTGTTGTGCATGTTGTTGTGTCTGTTGTTGTGCATGTTGTTGTGTCTGTTGTTGTGTCTGTTGTTGTGCATGTTGTTGTGTCTGTTGTTGTGCATGTTGTTGTGTCTGTTGTTGTGCATGTTGTTGTGTCTGTTGTTGTGCATGTTGTTGTGCATGTTGTTGTGTCTGTTGTTGTGCATGTTGTTGTGTCTGTTGTTGTGTCTGTTGTTGTGCATGTTGTTGTGCATGTTGTTGTGTCTGTTGTTGTGTCTGTTGTTGTGCATGTTGTTGTGCATGTTGTTGTGTCTGTTGTTGTGCATGTTGTTGTGTCTGTTGTTGTGCATGTTGTTGTGTCTGTTCTGCAGATTGAAGGAATCCAGGAGTTCAGTTCAGTTCAAGTTTATTTTCTTTTTGGTTTCATTCTGAACTTGTGTCTCTGTTGTTGTTGTTGTGTATTGACTCAGTGTTGTTGTGTTGTTATTGTTGTACTTCACTCTGTGTCTGTTCTCTCACAAGTTGTTGAGTTGTGTTGTTGTGTGTCCACAGAGTCTGACCAGGCAGAAGTCATGTGGAGAGTTTTACTTTGTAGTATCTGGTCTGATTGTCAGGTCGGGGGTCAGAGGGTCAGTGGGTCAGAGGTCGGGGGTCGGGGGTCGGGGGTCGGGGGTCGGGGGTCAGAGGGTCAGTGGGTCAGAGGGTCAGTGGGTCAGAGGTCGGGGGTCGGGGGTCGGGGGTCAGAGGTCGGCCATCTTGTTGAACTTGTCCTCCAGGTCCTGGGGGCTGATGTGGGGGAGACCTCCGTCCAGTGGACATCCGTCCGCCAGGCTGTTCATCGGGGTGGGGGGCACCTGGGACTCCTCGTCATCCTCCTCCTCACCACGGCAACCGCCTCCATCCCATTCCTTCAGGAAGTCCTTGACGAGGGGGAGGAGCTTCTTCCGGGACGCCAACGTGTTTCCTGGAAGAGAAAAGACACGTGTCACTTCCTCTGGCCCTTCACAATAAAAGCCCTCTGAGGTCCACAGGAGTCTCACCTTGCTGATAGGCTGAGATGTGTGGGTGGAGGCTGCTGATTGGACGGAGGGCGAGGGCGGGGCTACGGGCCTGCTCAAGGAAGCAGCCCACCTGGGGAGGACAGCTGGTCGTCATGGCAACGCTCAGTGTGTAGTCGCAGCGTGTACTAGTAGTGTGTAGTGGTAGTAGTGTGTACCTGGTCCCTGAAGGTGGCGCTCTGTCCGAACACAGCGAGCGCTCTGATTGGTTCTTTGCTCTCAGTGAAGGAGATTGACATCAGCAGCAGCAAATCAAAACCAAACTTCTGACAGAAATCTGAAAGCTCCGCCTCCAACTCCGCCCTCTGCAGGAAGTCCTATGACACACACACACTCTTGTATATTGTATTTACAGTTATTACAAATTAGATACGCTACCAACACACAACACCAGCCTGAGACAACACAACACAACACAACACAACACAACACAACACAACACCAGCCTGAGACAACACAACACAACACAACACCAGCCTGAGACAACACAACACAACACAACACAACACAACACAACACCAGCCTGACACAACACAACACAACACAACACCAGCCTGAGACAACACAACACAACACAACACAACACCAGCCTGAGACACAACCCACTGAGCAACACACAACACAACACAACACCAGCCTGAGACAACACAACACAACACAACACCAGCCTGAGACAACACAACACAACACAACACAACACAACACAACACAACACAACACAACACCAGCCTGAGACAACACAACACAACACAACACAACACAACACAACACAACACAACACAACACAACGCCAGCCTGACACAACACAACACAACGCCAGCCTGACACAACACAACACAACACAACACAACACAACACCAGCCTGAGACAACACAACACAACACAACACCAGCCTGAGACAACACAACACAACACAACACAACACCAGCCTGAGACAACACAACACCAGCCTGAGACAACACAACACAACACAACACAACACCAGCCTGAGACAACACAACACAACACAACACAACACCAGCCTGAGACAACACAACACAACACAACACAACACACAACACAACACAACACAACACAACACCAGCCTGAGACAACACAACACAACACAACACCAGCCTGAGACAACACAACACAACACAACACAACACAGCACAACACAACACCAGCCTGAGACAACACAACACAACACAACACAACACCAGCCTGAGACAACACAACACAACACAACACAACACAGCACAACACAACACCAGCGTGAGACTGGGCTTAGTTTGGCTTTTTACTACCTTCTAACTCACTGTCTCCATTTTATTATGTTACATTTTAGCAGGTTTTACTGGACATACAGAAAGTCTCTACATTTGTTTTCCTCTACATATTTTTCAGTGTTTGTATTTTTGTTTTAAATAATCTTTGTCTAATTCTGTGCTGCTGTGACACGTCCAATACAGGGGACAAAGAAACAATGTCTCCACCTGCTGGCTCACTGATGTCACTGCAGCTGATAACAGGACAGTGTGTATCAGTGTGTGTTAGTGTGTGTCAGTGTGTGTCAGTGTGTATCAGTGTGTATCAGTGTGTGTCAGTGTGTATTAGTGTGTGTCAGTGTGTGTCAGTGTGTATCAGTGTGTATCAGTGTGTGTCAGTGTGTATCAGTGTGTGTCAGTGTGTGTCAGTGTGTGTCAGTGTGTGTTAGTGTGTGTCAGTGTGTGTCAGTGTGTGTCAGTGTGTATTAGTGTGTATTAGTGTGTGTCAGTGTGTGTCAGTGTGTATCAGTGTGTGTCAGTGTGTGTCAGTGTGTGTCAGTGTGTATCAGTGTGTATCAGTGTGTATTAGTGTGTGTCAGTGTGTGTCAGTGTGTATCAGTGTGTGTCAGTGTGTATCAGTGTGTGTCAGTGTGTGTCAGTGTGTGTCAGTGTGTATTAGTGTGTATTAGTGTGTGTCAGTGTGTGTCAGTGTGTATCAGTGTGTATCAGTGTGTGTCAGTGTGTGTCAGTGTGTGTCAGTGTGTATCAGTGTGTATTAGTGTGTGTCAGTGTGTGTCAGTGTGTGTCAGTGTGTGTCAGTGTGTATTAGTGTGTATCAGTGTGTATCAGTGTGTGTCAGTGTGTGTCAGTGTGTGTCAGTGTGTATCAGTGTGTATCAGTGTGTATTAGTGTGTGTCAGTGTGTGTCAGTGTGTATCAGTGTGTGTCAGTGTGTGTCAGTGTGTGTCAGTGTGTATCAGTGTGTGTCAGTGTGTGTCAGTGTGTGTCAGTGTGTATCAGTGTGTGTCAGTGTGTGTTAGTGTGTATCAGTGTGTATTAGTGTGTGTCAGTGTGTGTCAGTGTGTGTCAGTGTGTATCAGTGTGTATTAGTGTGTGTATTAGTGTGTATCAGTGTGTATTAGTGTGTGTATTAGTGTGTGTATTAGTGTGTATCAGTGTGTATTACCTCCATAGTCATGTAGAGGACAGACACAGCGAGACTCAAACTTCCAGAAACCACCTTCATGTCTTTCAACAGCATCTGTTCTGTGTCCAGACCTGGGGGGGACATCATGGGGACATCACGGGGACATTATGAAGACACAGACGAGTGATCTCAAACTCACCTGAGATGTCAAACTTGGCGTCCTGCAGCTCCTTGAACAGAGCGCCCCTCGGTGGAAGCGACGGGAACCTGGTCTCCAGAGCTGCAGCCACATGGACGTCTCTAGGAGTCACCTTCCCTGCAGCAGGAGACATGTCCACACAGTCCAGCACCACCGTGGCTGGACAGAGACGGGGATTAACCGGTTAATAACCAGGTGATAACAGTAATAACCAGGTAATAACCAGGTAATGACAGTATTAATCAGGTAATAACCAGGTATTTATCAGGTAATAACCAGGTGATAACCAGGTATTAATCAGGTGATAACCAGGTATTAATCAGGTATTAATCAGGTATTAATCAGGTGATAACCAGGTGATAACCAGGTGATAACAGTAATAACCAGGTAATAACCAGGTAATAACCAGGTGATAATCAGGTGATAATCAGGTGATGGCCGGTACCATAGAGTAGAGTAGCCAGCTGCTGGTCCAGGATCTGTGGAGCTTTTTGGATGATACGTTCCGTTACCAAGGTAGCACAGGATCCCACCGTCTCCACGGTAACAGGACAGGAGGGAGAAGGTGTCCTCTCCAACAGGTGGTGGTCTATCACCTCCACCACCTCCTCCTCCAGGTCACTGTCCGACCTGTAGGAGGCAGAGACTCATCAGACAGTGGCTGGTGGTAAAGGTGGTTACCTGGGCAGGTGTGTGTGGTGTGTGTGGTTGTGTGTGTGGTTGTGTGTGTGGTGTGTGGTTGTGTGTGGTGTGTGTGGTTGTGTGTGTGGTTGTGTGTGTGATGTGTGGTTGTGTGTGGTTGTGTGTGTGTGTGTGTGTGTGTGTGTGTGTGATGTGTGTGTGTGGTTGTGTGTGTGTGTGTGATGTGTGGTGTGTGTGTGTGTGTGTGATGTGTGGTGTGTGTGATGTGTGGTTGTGTGTGTGGTGTGTGTGGTTGTGTGTGTGGTTGTGTGTGTGGTGTGTGTGGTTGTGTGTGTGTGTGTGGTTGTGTGTGGTGTGTGTGGTTGTGTGTGTGGTTGTGTGTGGTGTGTGTGTGTGTGGTTGTGTGTGTGTGTGTGGTGTGTGTGTGTGTGTGTGTGTGTGTGGTTGTGTGGGTGTGTGTGGTTGTGTGGTGTGGTGGTGTGTGTGGTGTGTGTGGTGTGTGTGGTGTGTGTGATGTGTGTTGTGTGTGTGTGGTGTGTGTGGTGTGTGTGGTTGTGTGTGGGTGTGTGTGTGTGTGTGTGTGGTTGTGTGTGGTGTGTGATGTGTGGTTGTGTGGTTGTGTGTGGGTGTGTGTGGTTGTGTGTGGTGTGTGTGTGATGTGTGGTGTGTGTGTGGTTGTGTGTGTGGTTGTGTGTGGTGTGTGTGGTTGTGTGTGTGGTTGTGTGTGTGGTGTGTGTGGTTGTGTGGGTGTGTGTGGTTGTGTGTGGTGTGTGTGGTGGTGTGTGTGTGTGGTGTGTGTGGTTGTGTGTGGTGTGTGTGGTGTGTGTGTGTGTGGTTGTGTGTGGTTGTGTGTGGTTGTGTGTGTGTGTGTGTGTGTGATGTGTGGTTGTGTGTGGGTGTGTGTGGTGTGTGTGGTTGTGTGTGGGTGTGTGTGGTGTGTGTGTGATGTGTGGTGTGTGATGTGTGGTGTGTGTGGTTGTGTGTGATGTGTGGGTGTGTGATGTGTGGTGTGTGTGTGATGTGTGGGTGTGTGGTGTGTGGTTGTGTGTGATGTGTGGTGTGTGTGATGTGTGTGTGTGTGTGGTGTGTGTGGTGTGTGTGTGATGTGTGGTGTGTGTGATGTGTGTGTGTGTGTGTGTGTGTGTGTGATGTGTGGTTGTGTGTGGTTGTGTGTGGTTGTGTGTGTTGTGTGTGTGATGTGTGGTGTGTGTGGTTGTGTGTGGTGTGTGTGATGTGTGGTTGTGTGTGGTTGTGTGTGTGTGTGATGTGTGTGATGTGTGTGTGTGTGGTGTGTGTGGTTGTGTGTGATGTGTGTGTGTGTGTGATGTGTGATGTGTGTGATGTGTGTGATGTGTGGTGTGTGTGATGTGTGGTTGTGTGATGTGTGATGTGTGGTGTGTGTGTGATGTGTGGGTGTGTGGTGTGTGGTTGTGTGATGTGTGATGTGTGATGTGTGATGTGTGATGTGTGTGTGATGTGTGATGTGTGGTGTGTGTGGTTGTGTGTGGTTGTGTGTGTGTGTGTGTGTGTGATGTGTGATGTGTGTGATGTGTGGTGTGTGGTGTGTGTGGTGTGTGGTGTGTGTGTGGTGTGTGTGGTGTGTGTGATGTGTGTGATGTGTGGTGTGTGTGGTTGTGTGTGATGTGTGTGATGTGTGATGTGTGATGTGTGTGATGTGTGTGATGTGTGTGATGTGTGGTGTGATGTGTGATGTGTGTGATGTGTGGTTGTGTGCGGGTGTGTGTGGTTGTGTTTACCTGGGCAGCACGTTGTGGTCGACCAGCGTGAGCCGCAGGCGTCCAGCTCGCTGCAGGGCTCTCAGGTCCAGCTGGTCCCTGAAGAGGAGGAGGTCTGGACTGAGCCCGGCCTGGCGGAGCAGGAACAGGTTGTCTGATCGCAGCAGCAGGTCTGACTGACGGATGTTGAGCAGCGGCAGAACGAGCAGCGTCTCCCTGGGGACCGTCTGACAGACAGAGACACTTCAGGTCCTGGAGCTACTGATGAAGCTCCTGATTGGACGGCGCCTCACCTGTGACAGGAAGTAGGCGTAGGCCAGAGCGGACACCATGGAGTCCACGTCACAGGCCTCATTACCCAGAACCACGTGGAACCCTGGACCCTGGACCAGGTTCTCCTGAGAATCACGAACACAAAGCACCGTCACTGAAGGTCCAACGCATGCAACCGTGGGTCAGACGCCATTTTGGATCCAAGAGTTTAAATTTACTGATCTGGCTCCAGGATGTCATTCAGCCAAACTCTGTCCATGTTAGCTCCATGTTACTCATGTTAATGGACTCGATTTACTACCTGAAGCCAGAAGGAAGAATAAAACTGGTCCTAAACATCTATAAAACATGTATTAAGATTCAGAAAATAATTCATGTACATGGACCTCAGATTAACACTAAAAAGTCTTATGTCTAAAAATACGTCTAACGTTATATAAATCATATTCTTCCGTCTCTACTTCTTGTATATTTGTTTAAATGCTAATTGTTAATTTGCTTACATTATGTTTTTTATTTGAATTTACAAGATTTTACTTTTACTTAATTAATTTTTATCTGTATCTTTTTTACTTGTCGTTTATAAAAGTGTTTCTTTTATGTTAATCTAAGCTACTGAGACCAGATGTCCCTGATTTCTGGGGACAGTCCTCATTTTGGATGACTTGTCCCCAGCTAAAGACATTTTAGAGTTTTATAATGAGAAAAGAAAATTGTTATGGTAGCCGGTCGCACTGCTATAGACGTCAGAGTAATAGCAGTTTAAAAATGTAAAATAAATGTAAATAAATAAATAAATGTAATTGTAATTACATTGTAATTGTAATTACAAAAAAAAAAAATTTTCGAGCAACAAATTCAATAAATATAAAAGTTCCTGGATTTCATTTCAGAAATCTGGTCTAAGTTTCTGTGACCAAGTCATTCCCCTTGTTTTTTCTGGAGTAACTTCACTTCTACCTGATTCATTTAAGACTAAATGTTTTAATTTAATGCCGCTGCCTTAAATCTAAACGCACGTTCACACTGAGCGGCTGCCTCCATCTTGAATATCTGAATAACAGCTAAACCGCTAACAGTAGCTAAGCTAACGGGTTAGCGCGCCCTGACGGCTAGCTGTGGCTAACGATAGTTAAGCTAGCGGGTTAGCCCGCACTCACGTCTATGGCTCTGGCGGCTAGCTGTGGCTAACGGCTAAGCTAACGGGCTAGCCCGTCCTGACGGCTAGTTGTGGCTAACGGAAGGTAAACAAACGGATTAGACAGCCCTGGCGGCTAGCTGTGCCTAAGGCCTAAGCTAACAGGTTAGCCCGCCCTGACGGCTAGATGTGGCTGACAGTGGCTAACGGCTAAGCTAACGCGTCAGTCCGCTCTGATGGCTAGCTGTGACTAACAGTATTACCTTCAAATGTCCCAGCTCGGAGATAAAAATTAATTAGATGTTATCAAGATGAAAAAAGAAACTGGGACAATTACGGTTTAATTTATTTTGACATAGTTATTCATATTTAAACGTGTTGTCAATAGCTACCGTAATAACTGTGGACTGCGCGCAGCATTTTTTTCTCATTCATAAAACTCTAAAATCGGGGACATTTTTCGGGGACAGCTTTAGCCGGGGACAGGTCATCAAAAACGGGGACTGTCTCTGGGTCCAGGCCACCCTACCTTCACGGCCCGGTGGCAGCTCGTTAGAAACTCCTCCATCTCCGTTAGCCGTTAGCCTTTAGCTGCTAGCTCCAACAGGTTAACGGATCCGGTAAACGGTGACAGCCGGTAACCGTTAAACCGACCGCGTGCCGGTCAGCTGGGCTCCCGGTAACGAGCTGCGGTGAAAGGTCAGGATGCGTTCACGGACTTTCTGGAGAAAAAAAAATCAATTGTCATGAATAAAGTGAAAAAAGGTCTGTTCCGACCCAGGGAAGTCGTTCTTTTAGCGGCTCTAATATTTTGATGAAATTGTAATTTAAGTATAAAACAGAATAATCAGAACCAGAATAATAATAATAATAATACAATCAAATTTAAAGCTTCACCTTTAAAGGGAACACAGAACAAAACATTACAGGTAAAATATCATTCAGCACCAGCATTTCACAACATAGACTTTTATCATCTATCTATAATAAATGTATCTATGGTACATCTATGGTCATTAGTGGCTCCTGTAGCGCCCCCCAGAGGCAGTAGCTGGAACAATAAAAACATTTGGAACAAAGAATAAAATGTTTTTCTATTTAATGGATGAAGTGAAACTGTTGGATTAAAGTTGAAAATGCACAAGATATAATATAACACAATATAAATCCGTTGACACATTAACATGAAGGCATCTTATTTGTTATTAAACTACATTAAGAAGGAGTTCACTGAAGACATACCGCAGGTGTCAAACATATGGCCCGCGGGTCAGATCAATCTACCAAAGGCTCTAATCTGGTCACAGCATGAATTTTCAAAATGTGAAAATTACTTCACCAGTGAAAATAATTTCTATTTCTAATTTATCCAGTGTTTTATTTAGAGAAGTGGACAGAATACAACACTGAGACCAGGACTAGACGTCAGACATGAGACACAATTACACTGATTTATACTAAGAAGTTTCATTTTATAAACATTCTCCTAATCTCCTTGTTCTTCTTTGCTCTAAAACTGATGTTAAAAGTCTGGAGTTGTTGTTATAGTTTATTATTCTGTTGTGTTACTGGTCTGATCCCTTTAGATGAACTGAACTGAATGTGACCCCCCTTGTCTAGACTGTAAACTCAGAACACGTCCCTCCCTCATTTCCGCTGACATGAAGGCAGCATGACCGAGCAGAACTCTGGGTAACGTAGTGCCCTGTAGTTTGTGACATGAGCAGAAAACGAGTCGTACAAACAGGTTCATGTTTTATTTTTTATTTTGTTTCCAGCGTTAGTTATTCTGAACATTCGGAGTCTGATCATCTCGTCTCAGTGGTTGTAATGAACCCTAGCGCCTGCAGGGGGCACTGTAGGGTTTTAAAACACTGTTTCATTATCAAAACAGAAAAACCTCCAGAGATGATCAGAGACTGAACCACATGGGGACTCTGAACCAGACTGGACCCAGTGCTGGGTAGGAGCATACCGTGACCTCTGACCTCTGGAGGCGGGACAGCTGAGGTTGACTGACAGCTGCCACTCAGGCTGAAACATACATTAACATACATGTTAGTTTAAGAATGAACTCGTGTCCGATGACCCAGGACCACTCGAACTAGATCTTCTCCACGTAGTTTCCTGGGAACATCCCCTCTCTACCCCGCAATCGGCCAAACCACCAACCAGACGGATCTGCAGAGACACAGAGACGCTACTGTCAGACAGGAGTAATAAAACACAGAGCTAACAAAGCTAACAGTGCTAACAGAGCTGATAGGCCCATGACACCTCCAGAGGGCTCAACGTAATTAACATAATTATCTCCTCTGCTGTTATCTTTGGTACCGCTGTTAGCTGTTATGTTTGTTATGTTTGTTATGGAGCAGCAGTGCTAGCAGTAGCAGGATTAGCTTCGGTACCTTGAGTCAGGATCTCGATGACGTCATCAGCATTGAAGCTCAGCTCGTCGGTGTCCTGGGCATCGTAGGCGTACAGAGCTCTGCACTGTGGCGATCGGGGCTTCGGTTTGGGTCGACCCGCTCCAGGAAGAGGCTTCACCTCCTTGGACCGGCGCCGCTGCAGCCTGCAAGCGAGGAGCAGGGATTACTGGTTGTTAGAATTATTTTATCCATGTTCTCCGATCCACTCAGTAACTGAGGCCCCGGCGGGGTATCCAGAAAGGCTACTGACAGGTGCAGTATTTCAAGTCATCTTGGTTTTTCTTCCTGAAGAATCAACAACCAAGCTGCTATGCTAAGCTATGCTACGCTAGATGAGCCGCTCTCACCCTGCAGCGCCCTGTTCAGGGACGTCCATGAAGCCCATGTCGTGCTGATGGGCTGGGCGGCGGTCAGAGCGATGCTGGTTGTGGAGGCGGGGCAGGGTGGGCTGCTCCATGCTGGACTGCTGCCTCAGTAAGGAGCCTCTGGAAGCCCCGGCTCCTCTGGAAGACCCACCTCCTCTGGAACGAGGAGCTGAAGGAAATAAAAACCAACATCAGACCCCAGAAGAGACACTGGTGACACCTGGTAGGTTTGGACCAGTACCTGAGTTGTACTGGCTGGTGGGCGGAGCCTGGCTGCCCATGTAGCGGCTCTTCCGTTGGTCCTTCCTGGTTGGTCCTGTAGATCAAACACAGGAAGTGAGGCGGAGCAGACAGGAAGTCGTCATGGTGACTGAACCATGAACTTACTGGAGTTCTTGGGCAGACCCGGTCCAATGGAGACCTGCAGGACCTTCCCACTTGGCTTCAAAACCACCTCGTCACCTTGACCCACCTGGAACTGGATCTGTCGGGACCCTGCAGAACTGAACGGACCCCAGCCGCCCTTCTTCACCTTAAACTCCAGACTGGAAGGAGGGGGTTTGGAGTTAGTCAGAATCAGTACAATGAAACCAGTCTTTAAGTCAGAGATACACAGTCTGGCCAAAAATAAAACCTCCATCTGGATGTAACTGAGCTCATAGTCCAGCGCCTCCTGGTGGATCATTAGTTCAACAAGTTATTTAACCAACTGATGCAATGAGGAGCTTCTCATTTCCTCCACATCCCGTGGTGGTGGAGATGTTAGTCTGGTGGTGGAGGAGATGTTAGTCTGGTGGAGGAGATGTTAGTCTGGTGGAGAAGATGTTAGTCTGGTGGAGGAGGAGATGTTAGTCTGGTGGAGGAGATGTTAGTCTGGTGGTGGAGATGTTAGTCTGGTGGAGGAGGAGATGTTAGTCTGGTGGAGGAGATGTTAGTCTGGTGGTGGAGATGTTAGTCTGGTGGAGGAGATGTTAGTCTGGTGGAGGAGGAGATGTTAGTCTGGTGGAGGAGATGTTAGTCTGGTGGTGGAGATGTTAGTCTGGTGGAGGAGATGTTAGTCTGGTGGAGGAGATGTTAGTCTGGTGGAGGAGGAGATGTTAGTCTGGTGGAGGAGATGTTAGTCTGGTGGAGGAGATGTTAGTCTGGTGGTGGAGGAGATGTTAGTCTGGTGGAGGAGATGTTAGTCTGGTGGAGGAGATGTTAGTCTGGTGGTGGAGGAGATGTTAGTCTGGTGGAGAAGATGTTAGTCTGGAGGAGGAGATGAAGAAATAAATCCTGATTGATGGAGAAACGTGTGGAAGAAAAGCAGCAGTAGAACTCAGGGCTGTGTTTAATAGTGGAAGGAAGAGCATTTCACATCATGGACAATGTGAAGGGAAGGAGGTCATGAGGTCTGAGGAGTCCAGACCTGAACCCAGAGAGAAAGTTTGGGACGAGCTGGAGACTCAGACTCTGACATCATCAACACAAGATCTGAACTAAAAACGCTGGATGGAAGAAACCTGGAGACACTGGAGAAGCTTCTGATTGAACCAATGGAGTCAAAGCTGGAGGAGCTCCGCCCACAGACTAGAGGGGAGGAGCTCCACAGACTAGAGGGGAGGAGCTCCGCCCACTGACTAGAGGGGAGGAGCTCCGCCCACTGACTAGAGGGGAGGAGCTTTTATTGGCCAGGCAGTGGATATAGATGGATGAACAGATGAATGAATGAACAGATGGATGTATGACTGACAGGTTGTTGAACTTCAGTGGAAGCTTCCTCTCAGTTTTCTCTTGGTAACGTTTCACCAACAAACTCAGGAACTCGGTCTTGAAGATGCTCTGGAGGACACTGTCGTACTCTTCCTCATGGACGATGAAGAAGTCGTCCTGCAGAGTGCTGACACACACAAAGAATTTTAGCTTCTACTCTGGTTCAGGTTCTGATTCTGGGTCTGGTTCTGGTGGTGTACCTCATGGAGACAGACTGGATCTTTTGGATCTCGATCTTCCTCTTGAGAACCTCCTGGATCTGACCTTTATCTGGACCTTGTTTCACCTTCTCTCGACCAATCAGGTACAAGAACTTTGGGGTCAGGATGAGGTCCCTCTTCACCGACTGAAACACAAACAGGAGGAACTCTTCATTCACATCTTTCAGTCTAGTTCTGGTTCTGGTCACATTTCGGAGACATGCTAAGTGGACTGGTCCCAGGTGATTACTGCATTGGTTCCCAACCTTTCCTGAGCCATGGCTCATATTTTATATGAGAAAAATCCCACGGCAGCAAATAAAAATGTCACAAAAAGACTAAATGATGAAACAACGATCATCTCGTTTCCATTTAGTGACTCAGTGTTAAATCTTTGTGGTTTCCCTTCATAAAGCTGCATGTTTCCCAGTCTGTTCACACTGTGCTTTTATTCTGAAGGCACAGTGTTTTGATGGTGTTTAAGTTTCCTGGAACCAGACATATTCTCCCCTCACACCAAACAGAGCTCAGTCAAAGGAAATCCAGAGGAAAGAGAAGCTTCTCTGTCTTGTATCTTTAGCTCAGCTTTGTGCTGTTCTTCTGACCACTACTCACACCAGGACCTTCACACGGCCCCTGATGTGCCAAAGTAAAGTGGTTGGGAGTCACTGGATTAATATCGGTTCTAATTGTTGTCTAGTTCTGCTTCTCTAGCTGGTTTTGGCTGGTTCTACTCCTGGTCTTGGGCATCATCACAGTTACAATATTGGGTCAGCTTCCAGTTCTGGTTGTATATATGGGGCATGTTGGACCAGTACTAGTTGACTCATATTAGTCCTGTGCTTTCTACTGCTGGTCTGGTATTATTGGTCCTGGTTCTGGTGGTGACCGTTGGTGAGGACGTTTAACGTCAGTGAGGTTTTACCTTGAACCTTCGATCATATTTCACGACCACATCAGCAAAGTCGATCCTCTCACGGCGGCCGACGAACTGTCTGATCTCAGGACGGTTCTCGGTCCCAATGTAGTCGCCCACAAAGTTCCTGTTGATGCTGTTCCTGCGACGTTCCTTCTTGTTCAGCAGGACGTCTGAAGCTGCAGCAAAACAGAACCAGAACCACTCAGGATTGATTGGAACTGATCCAACTCAAGCTCAGACCTGGTTGACGGCCGGGGGCGATCTTACCTTCCTCCCTCATCTTCACGTACTTGCGGACGGCGATGTGTTTACGCCACGCCTTCTGGATGACCCGAGCAAAACCGTTATACTTCCTCTCCCTCATCTCCTCCAGGAGGAAGAGCTGCAGACAACAGACAGACATGGTCAGAACCAGAACCCTTCTAGAGGTCATGGTAGTTCCATGGATTCAAAGTTAGAGTCTGATGATGTGTTGAACACGTCCAGCTGGAAACATTCTGGACTAAACTGTCCAGTTCCTTGTCCTGGTCCTGGTCCTTTACTTTGAAGGTTCACAGCCGGACGAAGCACTTCTGGTTTCTTACCGACTCTGGAGCTTTGATGAAGACCTTGGCCTTCCCCAGCTGGAACTGATCCTGGTCCATGTTGACCGAATTGAGGAGGTGCAGGACTCCCTGGCGCTGCTCGCCCCTCCACTCAGGCCAGGTGTCCTTGGTCAGGATGGCGTACCTGAAGCACACAGGTCCGGGTCAGGACACTGAAACAGGACGGCTTAACTGGTTCTTACCGGATCGGAACTCTGACCTTTGCAGGAACTTGTTGAAGACCCTTCTGTAGGCGTATCCCGCTCGGCGGACCCTGATGTTCTCTCGGAGGCCCAGGTACTCCACCTGGTGCCTGACCCGGTTTTCCTCCCAGTCCCGGGGGCGCTTGGTCTCGTTGGGTTTGATGCATCGGATGTAGTGGGGGGTGCACTTCATCAGGGTCTGGACCAGACTGTTGGCTTGTTTCTGACCACGGAGGGAACAGCATCAGACGTCGGACCCTTTAATTGACCAGAGTCTGAGCTTGAGTCCTGCCTCACCTTGATCTTACTGCTGGCGGTGGATGGACGTCCTCTCTTCTCCGCCTCCAGATTCTCAGGAAACAGCGCTCTGATGAACGGACTGACCACAAACACATCACACACGTCTCCTTAATGACGGAGGACACTCTGGTCCTCACAAAGACACCAAACCCTGCAGGACTTACAACTCACTGCTCTGCATCAGCTCGATGATGTCGTTGAACAGAACGTCTCGGTTCCTCTCACAGAACCCGTTGACATCATACGACACCTGGACACAGGTGAACAGGTGAGTAGGTGAACAGGTGAACAGGTGAATAGATGAACAGGTGAATAGATGAACAGGTGAGTAGATGAACAGGTGAGTAGGTGAACAGGTGAGTAGATGAACAGGTGAGTAGGTGAACAGGTTAGTAGATGAACAGATGAACAGGTGAACAGATGAACAGGTGAGTAGGTGAACAGGTTAGTAGATGAACAGGTGAGTAGGTGTAGCGAGGACCTTGCCGGCGTAGTGGTGGATGATGAATCCTCGGTTCCAGCTGCTGAAGTGTTCGTGGGATCCCACCTGTCCCTGTAGCTTCTGCAGTAGCGTCTGGTCCGCCCCCTCACCTTTAGCGTGCATCGTAGCGCACACGTCATCCAGGATGCTCATGACCCCAGGAGGATTCTGGGAAATGTTCGGAGGTTAGCTGCTTCTGTTTGGTTTGGTCGTGTAACAGTCGAACTCTCTGATTGGACGACTCACCAGTTTGGACTCGATGAGGTCACAGACCACCTTGTTGTTGAAGTACTCGATGGGGGTCCACCTGATCCCCTCCTGGACATACTCGTCCTACAGAGACACACCTGTCCATCAACCAACTCACCAGTGACTCCGCCCATCCTCAGGTCGTCATATTTACCTGTTCAGCTTTCAGAGTGAGTTCAATGAAAATCTGCTGCAGCTTCTCGTTGACAAAGTTGATACAGAACTGTTCAAATCCGTTTTTCTGCAACATGGAAGAACAAGACAATCAATCAGTCAACTAACCAATCAACTAATCAACTAACCAATCAACTAATCAGTCAACTAATCAACTAATCAATCAACTAATCACTCGACTAATCAACTGATCAACTAACCAATCAACTAATCAGTCAATTAATCAACTAACCAATCAACTAATCAACTAACCAATCAACTAATCAGTCAACTAATCAACTAATCAATCAACTAATCACTCGACTAATCAACTGATCAACTAACCAATCAACTAATCAGTCAATTAATCAACTAACCAATCAACTAATCAGCTAATCAATTAACTAATCAGTCATTATCTTTATTGATTAACTGGAGCAGGTCTCTTACAAAGTTTCTATTTTCACGTCTAGTGTTTATCACTGACAGTGGGACAGGAGACATGGGACAGGAGACAGTCTGTCCTCATGTGTCTTTGTACCTGGAAGATCTCGAAGCCGTAGATGTCGAGGACACCGATGTTGAACTCCTCCTGCTCCTTCTGCATCGCCCTGTTAATGCGCTGAGGGACAAGATGGACATGACAGGGGACATGATGGAGGACACGACAGTGAATATGATGGGAGACATGATGGGGGACACGACAGTGAACATGATGGGAGACATGATGGGGGACACGACAGTGAACATGATGGGAGACATGATGGGGGACACGACAGTGAACATGATGGGAGACATGATGGGGGACACTATGGAGGACACGAGGGACATGGGGGACAGACGAGGCGGCGGCTGTACTCACGTCCACCAGGAAGTCAAAGAGACGGGTGTAGAGAGCCTTGGACAAAGCGTCTCTGGTGAAGGACGCCTGCTCCGTGTTCAGGGTGACGGAGATGGACTCTGTCTTCCCCCCCCACTTACTGTCCATCACCCGGCTGGTCAACTTACTGCACAGACCGTCCTGGGACACGCCCAGCAGGAAGGACGGGAAGGCCAGGACTGGGGGGACAGACACACAGAGACACAGGGACACGGGTCCAACGTCAAGGAGGACGAGCTGTTGTGTAGTAGTTGTGTAGTAGTTGTGTGGTAGTTGTGTGGTAGTTGTGTGGTAGTTGTGTCTTACAGTCTGAACTCTCCACGGTTGCGTAGTTGTGTGGTAGTTTTGTAGTAGTTGTGTGGTAGTTGTGTAGTAGTTCTGTGGTAGTTGTGTGGTAGTTGTGAAGAAGTTGTGTGGTAGTTGTGTGGTAGTTGTGTCTTACAGTCTGAACTCTCCACGGCTGCGTAGTTGTGTGGTAGTTCTGTGGTAGTTGTGAAGAAGTTGTGTGGTAGTTGTGTGGTAGTTGTGTAGAAGTTGTATGGTAGTTGTGTGGTAGTTTTGTAGAAGTTGTGTGGTAGTTGTGTGGTAGTTGTGTAGTAGTTGTGTAGTAGTTGTGTGGTAGTTGTGTCTGTACGTCTGAAGTGTCCAGTTGTGCGTATGTTGTGTAGTAGTTGTGTGGTAGTTGTGTGGTAGTTGTGTGGTAGTTGTGTAGAAGTTGTGTGGTAGTTGTGTGGTAGTTTTGTAGAAGTTGTATGGTAGTTGTGTGGTAGTTTTGTAGAAGTTGTGTAGAAGTTGTGTGGTAGTTGTGTCTTACAGTCTGAACTCTCCACGGCTGCGTAGTTGTGTGGTAGTTGTGTGGTAGTTGTGTGGTAGTTGTGTAGAAGTTGTGTGGTAGTTGTGTGGTAGTTTTGTAGAAGTTGTATGGTAGTTGTGTGGTAGTTTTGTAGAAGTTGTGTAGAAGTTGTGTGGTAGTTGTGTCTTACAGTCTGAACTCTCCACGGCTGCGTAGTTGTGTAGTAGTTGTGTGGTAGTTGTGTGGTAGTTGTGTAGAAGTTGTGTGGTAGTTGTGTGGTAGTTGTGTAGTAGTTGTGTAGAAGTTGTGTGGTAGTTGTGTGGTAGTTGTGTGGTAGTTGTGTGGTAGTTGTGTGGTAGTTGTGTAGTAGTTGTGTAGAAGTTGTGTGGTAGTTGTGTGGTAGTTGTGTCTTACAGTCTGAACTCTCCACGGTTGCGTAGTTGTTCTCTTCTCTGAAGTTGACGTTTCCCAGGTGAAGAATTCCTGCAACGAGCTGAAGAACCGAGTCCTGGTCCTCAGGGGACAGACCCACCACGGACATGGCCTCCTGGAGGACAGTGGACAGAGGACAGACGGTGAGACAGAGGACAGACACAGAGGGATAGACACAGGGGGACAGACAGACCATGGTCTCAGAGAAGTCCTTGTTGTCGTCCATGTCCTCCACCGTGTACGTCCCAGACTGGTTGAGGTAGTTGTAGTAGTCGGGGGTCGTGACCCCGAGGTTCTCCCTCTGCTCCCCACTGGCCCCCCCCAGCAGCTGGGGACAGGATGGACAGGAGGGACAAGGAGGGACAGGATGGACAAGGATGGACAAGGAGGGACAGGAGGGACAAGGAGGGACAGGATAGACAGGAGGGACAAGGAGGGACAGGAGGGACAAGGAGGGACAGGAGGGACAAAGAGGGACAGGATGGACAAGGATGGACAAGGAGGGACAGGAGGGACAAGGAGGGACAAAGAGGGACAGGATGGACAGGAGGGACAGGAGGGACAGGAGGGACAAAGAGGGACAGGATAGACAGGAGGGACAAGGAGGGACAGGATAGAGTACTAGTTAAAGTAGTTACAGTACAATCGTACTTATCATAATTATAGTAATAGTTATAGTGCTAGTAGTAGTATCAGTAGTAGTATCAGTAGAAGTATCAGTAGTACATGCAGTAGTACGTGGTACCTGGTAGTATCAGTAGTACATGCAGTAGTACATGCAGTAGTACATGCAGTAGTACGTGGTACCTGGTAGTATCAGTATTACATGCAGTAGTACATGCAGTAGTACATGCAGTAGTACGTGGTACCTGGTAGTATCAGTATTACATGCAGTAGTACATGCAGTAGTACATGCAGTAGTACGTGGTACCTGGTAGTATCAGTAGTACATGCAGTAGTACATGCAGTAGTACGTGGTACCTGGTAGTATCAGTAGTACATGCAGTAGTACATGCAGTAGTACATGCAGTAGTACGTGGTACCTGGTAGTATCAGTAGTACATGCAGTAGTACATGCAGTAGTACATGCAGTAGTACGTGGTACCTGGTAGTATCAGTATTACATGCAGTAGTACATGCAGTAGTACATGCAGTAGTACGTGGTACCTGGTAGTATCAGTAGTACATGCAGTAGTACATGCAGTAGTACATGCAGTAGTACGTGGCACCTGGTAGTATCAGTAGTACATGCAGTAGTACATGCAGTAGTACGTGGTACCTGGTAGTAGATGTGGAAGTTCCTCTCTCCGGAGTTCTGTGAAACCACTCGACTTTTCTCTAGGAGGAAGTTGGAGATCTTTCCTCCATCAGGAGCTCCTCCTCTACTGAACTGGATCTCAAAGTATTTACCCTGACAGGAGGAGATGTAGTAGAGGTAAATGTAGTAGGATCAGGTGTAGTATCAGTGTGTACATGTGGTACCAGCGCATACTTGTACTCACAAATCTGCTGGAGTTGTTGTTGCGTACGGTCTTGGCGTTGCCGAAGGCCTCCAGCAGGGGGTTGGACTGGAGGATGATGTCCTTGACATGCTGCTCAGTAGGAGGAGGTAACCGTGGTAACGGCATTAACAACAACATCAGTAACCATGGAGACATGGTGGCGGGTAACCATGGTAACGGCAGCACTGCACTGACCTGGACTTTGTCTCCTCCTCCAGAGACCTTGGACACGTAGCTCATGATGTATTTAGCAGCAACGGTTTTTCCTGCTCCGCTCTCTCCACTGACAAACAGACCAGAACCAGTTAGAACCAGTTAGAACCAGCTACAACCAACTAGAACCAGCCAGAATCAATCAGAACTGAGTTAGAACCAACCACAACCAGTTAGAACCAACTAGAATCAGTCAGAACTAACCTGAACCAGCCAGAACCAACTACAACCAATTAGAACCAACTAGAACCAACCAGAACCAACTACAACCAGTTAGAACCAGTTAGAACCAGCCAGAACCAACTACAACCAGATAGAACCAACTAGAACCAGTTAGAACCAGCCAGAACCAACTACAACCAGTTAGAACCAACTAGAACTGGATAGATCTAACTGGAACCAACTACAACCAGCCAGAACCAACCATAACAATCTAGAACCAGTCAGAACCAACCAGAACCAACTAGAACCAGTTAGACCCAACCAGAACCAACTAGAACCAGTTAGAACCAGCCAGAACCAACGACAACCAGTTAGAACCAACCAGAACCAACGACAACCAGTTAGAACTAACCAGAACCAACTACAACCAGTTAGAACCAAGCAGAACCAGTCAGAACCAAACATTTGGTCTTAGACATGTTGAAGGTTCACTTCCATCCATGCAGCATTCGAGCTAAGGAGGCTAAGCTAATTAAAAACTCACTGGCACCACATCAGCACCATTAGCATCAGCACCATTAGCATCAGCATCGTTAGCAATAGCATCGTTAGCATTAGCCCACCTGATGATGACACACTGGTTCTCGTTGTCAATCATCATGTTCCTGTACATGTTGTCGGCCAGAGCGTAGATGTGGGGGGGGTTCTCATACTGGGCCTGGGGGGGGCAAACAAGTTATACATGTTATACCTGTGTACTTATACCTGTGTACTTATACGTGTGTACTTAAACATGTGTATTCATATATGCGTATACAGCGGGGTGTGTAGTATACAAAAAGTACAAGAGTGTAATGAATAGTGTTGTGTATATATATGTATATATATATATATATATACACATATATATATATGGAGAGAGAGAGAATACCAGTATTAGCAGTATATATATTAGTATCTGTAATAGCAGTATATGTATTTGTATTTGTAGTAGCAGTATATATATTAGTATTTGTAGCAGTAGTCGTATATGTATTTGTATTTGTAGTAGCAGTATATGTATTTGTATTTGTAGTAGCAGTATATGTATTTGTATTTGTAGTAGCAGTATATATATTAGTATTTGTAGTAGCAGTATATGTATTTGTATTTGTAGTAGCAGTATATATATTAGTATTTGTAGTAGCAGTATATGTATTTGTATTTGTAGTAGCAGTATATGTATTTGTATTTGTAGTAGCAGTATATGTATTAGTATTTGTAGTAGCAGTATATATATTAGTATTTGTAGTAGCAGTATATGTATTTGTATTTGTAGTAGCAGTATATGTATTTGTATTTGTAGTAGCAGTATATGTATTAGTATTTGTAGTAGCAGTATATATATTAGTATTTGTAGTAGCAGTATATATATTAGTATTTGTAGTAGCAGTATATATATTAGTATTTGTAGCAGTAGTCGTATATGAAGTGGTGTATAATAGTATTTGTAGTATTTGTAGTATTTGTAGTCTCACAGCTCCCTGGTAAATCTCCACTTCTCTCTCAGTGAAGTACGGGAGCTGTTTGAAGGGATTCACTGAAATCAGGACCGGACCAATGTAGGTCTGACAGAACCGGGTCAAGGACCAGAACCAGGACTAGAACCACAATCAGAACCAGAACCAGGACTAGAACCAGAACAGGTGAATGAGTGAACAGATGAAGGATACAAAGATGTAGTCGTCCATGTATCTCTTCTTCAGGTTGTCCGTGATGGCGTCCTCATTGATCTTGGACAGAAGGACCATGTCGTCCACTCCGCTCACCTTCACGTTCTGCGCCAGCCAATGGTAGCGCTCCTTACTGCCCTGTAGGGGGAGGGGCATACATCAGCATTAACATGGAGGGGCGGGGCTTATGAGACCGATACTGCAGGCAGCCACCAGGGGGCGGGGCTTATGAGACCGATACTGCAGGCAGCCACCAGGGGGCGGGGCTTATGAGACCGATACTGCAGGCAGCCACCAGGGGGCGGGGCTTATGAGACCGATACTGCAGGCAGCCACCAGGGGGCGGGGCTTATGAGACCGATACTGCAGGCAGCCACCAGGCGACTGAATCCTGATTTCTTTCTCTTTTTTTGGAAGCAAGTTTTTATTTGACATAAAGATAAACTCAACAAACATACAGAATATAAACAGCAACACTTGCTTCGTGTTCCTTTAAAGTATTTTTCTGATGTTGTTATGAACTAGATCTTTGTGTCATTGTTGTTATACTTAATAATATTTCCCATAGTTCATTAGCCTCCATTAGCCTCGACCTGTGTTCAACTTTAGCAAAAGTACTTTACAAGTGGGAAAAAGGTGAGTCATGGTATCGTCCGTCTTAATAACTTATAATGACTGTTCTTTAACAAACGCGTCTGTTTTCATCTGGGATTTTGTCTGTGGCTGTTTCCAGGCTGTTATCAGCAGGTTTATCCATCATATTATCAGGAATTATTCCCAGCAAGCACTTAAACCCAACCCACAAATGATTTTATTTTTCTTCCTCGCTTCATCTAGATTCAGCCAAACATACTGCTGCTCTCTGATTGGCTGGTTTCCCTGTGATGTCATCAGTTGTTTACATGTTGTTTTGTGATAAAACGTGGCGTTCAGTGACTGTTCTGTAGAAGTCAAACAGAGTTTTAGGGGCGAGGCCTGAGTTCCCAGCATTCCTCCGTCCTGTGGGGTCTTGTCAGAGACGTGGTCTGGACATGTTGACGCTGGGCGTGTTCGTCTCATCACATTCATTAAACTCAACCCAACCAGTGACGTGACCATTCCCATGGAGTCAGAGCCCGATCTCCAACATCGGGTTTTCCTTTTGCTGGGGGGACGCGAGGTCGGAGGCAGAACTTTGTCTTTATGGCCAATGACATGTGAGGACGAGAGTACAGGTCTACGTAGGGACACGGTAAAAAAATGCTTTCACGTAGCGCTTTTCTACCGCTTGGTTCTCAAAGAGACATCCACTCATTCACACCAGAGACGCATGTGGAACATAACATATGGGGATCGAACCACTGACGGTTCGTGGACAAACCCGCTACCCACTGAGCCACAGACGCCCCCACATGGACATGGAGGAGGAACAGCAGAGTTCACTGCAAATGAAAAGAACATTAAGAGCAGGTTCCACCACTAAGCTGCATTTATCAGGACATTTACAGAGACATTTACAGAGACATGCACATGGACATTTATAAGGACATTTATAAGGACATTTACAGAGACATGCACATGGACATTTACAGTTTCTTTCCTGATTTTAGTTCTGTTTTTCTTGCGTGGATTTGATTGCAGGGTTTTATTCATTTCTTTGCACTTAAAAACGGAAGTTCAATTTGAATATTAACAATTAAACAAAACTGAGAATGAGAAGTGTCTCTCATAAAAGCACTGAATGGAAAAGAGCTCATCAACACACAGATCGTGTGTATCTGGGCTAAAATATCTGCAGACTGTAAAGAGCTGAACTTCCCAACTGACCTGAACACAATCAGACCCGACTAACACAAACCCAGTGAACGGCATCAGCTATGAGGAGCCACGCTGGGGGCCCAGGGCCACAGATCTGGGGCCAGGCCGGGGGCCATGCTGGGGGCCCAGGGCCACACCACAGATCCGGGCCCAGGATCCAGGGCCACGCTGGGGGCCGGGGGCCCAGGATCCGGGGCCACGCTGGGGGCCGGGGGCCCAGGATCCGGGGCCACGCTGGGGGCCGGGGGCCCAGGATCCGGGGCCACGCTGGGGGCCGGGGGCCCAGGTCAAGGTTCAGGTTTGCTCATTTTTAACAAGAAGTTTCAGTTTTAGCAGAGAAAAGACAATATTCGAAGAGCTTCTTTAAATCGGCTGAAAACCGAACAGACCTTGGTAGAGTGACGCTGCGCTCTGATTGGTCGAGTACGATTCAAGATAAACTTTATTATCAGAAAATTAGAAACAGATATAAAAGGTAAACAGACGGAGGCTGTTTCCATAGTAACAGGAAGAAAACCGCTGTAAATAATGACTTTTTTCATTTTGTACTCCAATGATTTCCTTTATTTCATATTTAATTGTCCTCCAACTATTTAAGTTGATTTATTTGTATTTATTTTTTCTCACTGAACTAAGTTTAGTTTATTTACTTCCTGTTTCTGGATAAAAACCCAAATACTCCAGGGCTCTGAGCTCCGGTTCTTGTTCGGGTTGTGGTTCTTATCACGGACCGTCCCAGAATGCGGACCGCAATCAGAACCGAGCAGACCCAGGACCAGGACCAGGACCAGGACCGGGACCATTGAACTCACCATGTCTGCTGCTCCTTCACTTCCTGCTTCAGAGAAAAGTTGAGGAATGTGCAGAGAGTCTTAGGCGGGTCCCCGTGAGTCCAGGTGGATCCAGGTAGGTCCCCGTGAGTCCAGGCGGGTCCTCCAGAACCTGGATCAGCTCGGTCCGGTTCGGCTCTTTGCGCTTCAGACCGACTGTGTCGCTCTCAGCAACATTTCCCTCTCCGTCTGTTTTCTACTTTTCTTCGTCGCGTCTTCAGTCTCAACTCTCTGCAGGTGTGGGCAGGTAGAGGCCCCTCCCCTCCCCCCACAGCACTCCGGAACTCTGGGTAATGAAGTCCGCACTAAGCAGCGGGGCTCTGCTGTCCCCTAGCGGCCGCGGTCTGAACTGCAGCTGCTCTCACGTGTTTCATTTTATTAATATTTTCATCCAGCTATTTTTATTAGACTTGTTCTGTAATCAAATAGATTAAAAATAAAACCTATTTACACCAATCAAAAAATCAATTAGAATTATTACATTTAAATACAGATAAAACGATTTTTTTAAATTTTTGACCACATTTCAATTGATATATTTTAATATTTTATTTATTTGTGCATTAAAGCTGGTGAGATGATGTTATCTGAGTGAAAATGACCTTTGACCTGCTGGATATGAACTCACCACTCTGACCTTTGACCAGTTTCCGACGCCCGTCAATCACATCAGCATAAATTCACTGAATTCATTGTGAGTCTGTTTCTCAGGAAAGATGATTTTATTGATGTTCTAGATGTTCACAGCTGCTCAACATCATCATCATCATCATCATCATCATCGTCGTCATCATCAGTCTGTGTGCTGCCTTGCTCAGCGTCTCAGCGGCAGCAACGCGTAAAAAACCAGCCGCCCGAAGACGGTTCACATTTCAACTAAAACTGAGCTGCTCTCTGATTGGCTAAAAGTCCAGCTGAGCAGCCAATCAGGGACTTCCACCCAGATATGGAAGAGGAGGAAGTGGATGAAACCAAACGAGACAAAAACTGAATTCCTCTAAAGAAAAGACGAATAAAAGAATTAAATAAAACAAAGAAGAAGAAGAAGAAGAAGAATCATAAAAGCCAGAGCTGGTCAGTCTGTGGTCACATGACTGTGGTCACATGACTGTGGTCACATGATGCCGTTGGTGAGGTACTGGAAGCCGTCGTACAGTTTGGTGGTGAGCGACCTCATTGACCCGTCGACCAGCTGATCGACCAACAGCTGGAGCTGCTCCTCGGTCAGACTCATGTGGAAACGCTCCTTCAGCCCTCGCATGGTGCTGGAGCCGTGGAAGCAGGGCAGCTGGGAGCCTGGAGGGGGAGGGGGGGAGGGGGGGGTCAGCGCTGAAAGGACAGCAGGAGGCACTGATGGACGGACTGTTAGCTCACCTTGCTGCATGATCTCCACTATCTGCAGAACTCGGTCCATGTGCTTCCTGGCTGCGATCAGACCCTGAAGCATCAGCATCTTATAGTAGTTAAACATGTCTCCGTCCGGACCCCCCATCACCTGGAAGACAACACGCAGGGTTAACAGCGCCTTTCCTACTACACCTGTGAGACAAGGCTCAGGAAACAACAGTGCTGGGTCCTGTGAGACGAGGGGGGGGGACTCACGTCCACGAACTCTGAGGTGAGCTTGAAGGCGGACGTCTCGAAGCCGAGGTTCTTGGGGGAACTGGAGAGGATGAAGCCGAAGTCGATGTGGATGATGTGGCCTTCAGAGTCCAGCAGGATGTTCCCGTTGTGCCTGAGGATGAAGAATCTGGTCAGATCCAGGGAGCGCGATGGGGCAGTGGAGGGGGCGTGGAGGGGGCGGGGCTTACCTGTCTTTGACCTGCAGCAGGTAGCAGATGAGGCTGTAGCCGGCGCAGCTCTGGACAAAGTTCCTCTGGGCCTGGAGGAAGTTCTCGGTGGTGGGGGCCCCGTGCTCCTGCAGGAAGTAGTCGAGGAGGCTCAGCTGACTCTGCTTCTTGACCTGATGCAGCGACACGGCGTTCAGCACCGGCTCAATCATCCCGGAGTCAGAGGACAGCACCAGGATCTTATAGGGCTGGATCCACAGGGGGACGCGCTCCTGCTGCCAGGTGGACTGGACGGGGGGGACAGGGTCAGAGGTCAGAGGTCAGAGGTGATGTAACAGGTGGGAGGTGGGGGGTGGGGGGTGGGAGGTTACCTGGAGCTGCTGCAGCACCTGATAGGCCAGAAGCTCCTGCCTCAGGTCGTCTCCACATTTAACGATGACTGACAGCAGCCTCCAGTTGGGCAGGTGACCGTAGGGGGAGCCCTCTCTGATCCTCCTGCAGGGACACGCCGGTCACTACACATCCCACAATGCATCACGACACTCCGGTCACTACACATCCCACAATGCATCACGACACCACCTACCTGACCTTCTCCTCCCACGGCTCCTTCAGGGCCACGGCCGACGGGTCCTCAGGGTCTCGTCTGAAGGTGGTCGGGGTCTGAGCCAACTGCTCCGAGAGACGACGCCTGAGACAGGGACAGAAGAGGGACAGGTGAGGACAGGTGAGGACAGACAGGTGAGGACAGACAGGTGAGGACAGGTGAGGACAGGTGAGGACAGGTGAGGACAGACAGGTGAGGACAGACAGGTGAGGGCAGACAGGTGAGGGCAGACAGGTGAGGACAGACAGGTGAGGACAGACAGGTGAGGACCTGATGTCTCCTGCAGCGATGAAGACCGGCTCCTTGTTGTCCAGGCTGCTGATGCTGTCCACTGAAAACTGGCTGATGTTGTCACAGCTGTTGGCGTGAAGTTCAGGAAGCTGAGGATGGACACACGGGTTAGCACAATGCTAACTACTGCTAACTGCTGCTACCTACATGGACACACGAATTAGCTCCATGCTAGAAACCTGGAGAAACCTTCTCTAAACAGAGGAGGTGGACTGAGATTTAATTTACCAACTATTTATAATTCAGTTTTTACTTCTGTCCCCGAGAAGTTTCAACAACATTCACACATTGAGCCTCCAGGTTCCCGTGGACAATGGCCTCGTTAGAGCTCTATTCATAGGGTAAGTAAGTGCAGACACACAGTTCCCCCCATTCAAGGACAGGCAAGTATCAGCCATTATGGTAATTAGTGACCCCAGTTTCTGGTCTAGCAAGTTTCTGGTGGTTTTACCCACAGAGTTTATTCCTATTTAAACCTCAGTTTCCCACTAGTTTATCAGAACTGAAGAAGCTACTCGGATGAAAGTCCAGCTGACCTTATTCAACGCTTTTTTTTTTTTTTGGATTAGCTCCATGCTAGCTACTGCTAACTACATGGACACACGAGTTAGCTCCATGCTAACCACATGCTAACCCCGTGCTAACCTCCACCTGCAGCTCTCCGATGTCGTCCACGGACCAGGCCTCGTCATCGTTGTCGTAGTTGGGGACGACTGAGAAGCTCCCGGTTCTCTGCTCCAGAGTCAGGCTGCAGTCCAGGTTCTCCACAGACCGGGTGCTCCGGATCCGGTTCTCTGGGATCCTGGTCGGAACACTGGACGTCTCGAAGCTGTCGCACTCCAGGACCTCCACGTAGATCAGGTAGGGGGCCTGAGGGGTCAGAGGTCAGAGGTCAGGGAGGGGTCCTGGGGGGGTCAGAGGTCAGAGGTCAGGGAGGGGTCCTGGGGGGGTCAGAGGTCAGGGAGGGGTTCTGGGAGTCAGTCAGAGGTCAGGGAGGGGTCCTGGGGGGATCAGGAGGGTCCTGGGGGATCAGGGAGGGGTCCTGGGGGGGTCAGGGGTCAGGGAGGGGTTCTGGGGGGATCAGGGAGGGGTCCTGGGGGGGTCAGAGGTCAGGGAGGGGTCCTGGGGGGGTCAGAGGTCAGGGAGGGGTTCTGGGAGTCAGTCAGGGGTCAGGGAGGGGTCCTGGGGGGGTCAGGGGTCAGGGAGGGGTCAGGGAGGGGTCCTGGGTGGGTCAGGGAGGGGTCCTGGGGGGGTCAGGGGTCAGGGAGGGGTCAGGGAGGGGTCCTGGGGGGGTCAGAGGTGAGGGAGGGGTCCTGGGGGGGGTCAGGGAGGGGTCCTGGGGGGGTCAGGGGTCAGGGAGGGGTCCTGGGGGGGGTCAGGGTGAGGGAGGGTCCTGGGGGGTCAGGGAGGGGTCCTGGGGGTCAGGTCAGGAGGGGTCAGGGAGGGGTCCTGGGGGGATCAGGGAGGGGTCCTGGGGGGGTCAGGGTCAGGGAGGGTCAGGGAGGGGTCCTGGGGGGGTCAGGGAGGGGTCAGGGAGGGGTCCTGGGGGGGTCAGGGAGGGGTCCTGGGGGGGTCAGAGGTGAGGGAGGGGTCAGGGAAGGGTCCTGGGGGGGTCAGATGTGAGGGAGGGGTCCTGGGGGTCTCTCACCTTGTCCTTGGAGTTGAGGACCACGGCCTGGCTGTGGGGGACCCGGACCACGTGGTGGTCGAAGGCGGCCGTCGGGAGCCAGACTCGGGCCGGGAGCTTGTGGTTGAGGAGGGACAGTTCTGAGATGAGACGCTGGGTCTTCTGCTCTTTGGTCGGCAGCGTGGCCAGACGCTTCCCGATGCCCAGCAGAGACTTCACAAACTCCCTCTGGGGGGCCAGGCGGACCGGCTGGAGACAGAGAGGGGGCGGAGCACCATGAGACAGGGAGGGGGCGGAGCACCATGAGACAGGGAGGGGGCGGAGCCTGAATCACCTCCAGGTGGAGCTCTGATGTTTTGTCTGATCAATCACCTGGTCGACTCATTATAAACCATTAAGTTTGACACAGAGTCCATCAACTCATCAATTAATTAATTAAGCTGCCAATCAATCAATCAATCAATCAATCAAATCAAATCAACCCTGATCTATTCACCCAGAACTTCAAACAGCTGATTGGATCAAACCAGAATGATTCAGTTCACAGATGAGCAGCTCAGCTGTGAACTGAATCAGAACCAGAACCAGAACTAAAGCCCTTAGCCTCCATCACCCACAATGCATCTGGAGGTCAGAACTTACGGGACCAGAGTCCAACTCCAGACTGTCTGAGCTGGAGCTGCTGTCCTGAGGACAAGAGGACGAGAGGACGAGAGGACACTGGGTCACTGTTCATCCATTCATTCATCACTTCACAATTAATTAATAGTTCATTTATTCATCCATTCATTCATCACTTCACAATTAATTAATAGTTAATTTATTCATCCATTCATTCATCACTTCACAACTAATTAATAATTATTGATTTTTGTTCTTTTATTAGTTCATCCGTTCATCAGCTGTTCTCTGGAACCTCGTTACCTGGATCTGACTTCACCATCGGTTCTAAACCCAACTCTTATCAATGGAGCCTGGGGGCCCCTCTCCCCCCTGTATGAGTGTGTGTTGGCCCCTGGGGGCCCCTCCCCTCCCTGTATAATGGTGTGTTGGCCCCTGGGGGCCCCTCCCCTCCCTGTATGACTGTGTGTTGGAGCCTGGGGGCCCCTCCCCCCTGTATGAGTGTGTGTTGGAGCCTGGGGGCCCCTCCCATCCCCTCCCTGTATGAGTGTGTGTTGGCCCCTGGGGGCCCCTCCCCCCTGTATGAGTGTGTGTCGGCCCCTGGGGGCCCCTCTCCTCCCTGTATGAGTGTGTGTTGGAGCCTGGGGGCCCCTCCCCTCCACTCCCTGTATGAGTGTGTGTCGGCCCCTGGGGGCCCCTCTCCTCCCTGTATGAGTGTGTGTTGGAGCCTGGGGGCCCCTCCCCCCTGTATGAGTGTGTGTTGGTCCCTGGGGGCCCCTCCCCTCCCTGTATGGCTGTGTGTTGGAGCCTGGGGGCCCCTCCCCCCTGTATGAGTGTGTGTTGGAGCCTGGGGGCCCCTCCCTGTATGAGTGTGTGTTGGCCCCTGGGGGCCCCTCCCATCCCCTCCCTGTATGAGTGTGTGTTGGCCCCTGGGGGCCCCTCTCCTCCCTGTATGAGTGTGTGTTGGAGCCTGGGGGCCCCTCCCCTCCCTGTATGAGTGTGTGTTGGCCCCTGGGGGCCCCTCCCCCCTGTATGAGTGTGTGTTGGCCCCTGGGGGCCCCTCTCCCCCCTGTATGAGTGTGTGTTGGAGCCTGGGGGCCCCTCCCCTCCCTGTATAATGGTGTGTTGGCCCCTGGGGGCCCTTCCCCTCCCCTCCCTGTATGAGTGTGTGTTGGCCCCTGGGGGCCCCTCCCTGTATGAGTGTGTGTTGGCCCCTGGGGGCCCCTCCCCTCCCTGTATGAGTGTGTGTTGGCCCCTGGGGGCCCCTCCCCTCCCCTCCCTGTATGAGTGTGTGTTGGAGCCTGGGGGCCCCTCCCCTCCCCTCCCCTCCCTGTATGAGTGTGTGTTGGCCCCTGGGGGCCCCTCCCCTCCCTGTATGAGTGTGTGTTGGCCCCTGGGGGCCCCTCCCCCCTCCCCTCTCATGAGTGTGTGTTGGCCTGGCCCCCCCTCCCGTGTGTGGTTGCCCCTGGGCCCTCCCCTCCCCTCCCTGTATGAGTGTGTGTTGGCCCCTGGGGGCCCCTCCCCTCCCCTCCCCTCCCCTCCCCTCCCTGTATGACTGTGTGTTGGAGCCTGGGGGCCCCTCCCCTCCCCTCCCTGTATGAGTGTGTGTTGGCCCCTGGGGGCCCCTCCCCTCCCCTCCCCTCCCCTCCCCTCCCCTCCCTGTATGAGTGTGTGTTGGCCCCTGGGGGCCCCTCACCTCGTCCTGGCTCTCCACCTTGGGGTTGCTGGCCGTTCTCTTCAGGTTGCTGCTGAGGCTGATGCTGACAGTGGCATCGGACTTGGAGCGCTGGTGAGTTCGTTTGGACGGGGACAGGCCGTGGTCCCCCCCCAGGGGCCCGGGGCCGAGGGGACAGAAGGGCGTCAGGGTCAGGGGGTCCCTGCGAGCTCGGGGCCCCGAGGGCTTGAGTTCATCGGACAAGATGAGCTTCCTGAGCTTGGTTCCTCTGGAGTGACGCTGGGTGGAGATGTGCATGTCAGAGGAGTAGGCCCCCAGGAGCCAGGCGCACTGGAGGCTGAAGGAGATGCTCTGTCTGCAGCGGTGCACCTGGGGACACAGGGGGACACACGGGGGGACACACGGGGGGACACACGGGGGGGACACACGGGGGGGACACACGGGGGGACACACGGGGGACACGGTCGATACTGGGTCATTAAGACTTTGAGGCCGTTCATCCAGGGTTAAACATCAACAGTAAAAACTAAGTGCTTGTTAAGGACCTCGTTAGGGTCCTCGTTAAGACTTGTTAAGACTAGCTAGTCTGGCTTAAGGCCCTCGTTAAGGCCCTAGTTAAGGCCCTCGTTAAGGCCCTAGTTAAGGCCCTCGTTAAGGCCCCACCCACCACGTAGGGCTTGATGGCGTCGCCCACGTCCTCGTCCATGTGGATGTACATGTTGAGGAGCTGGGGCAGGTAGAAGTCCACGTCCCCGTGGGGGAAGCTGAAGAGCCGGTTCCCGATGTAGGCCTGGACCCCCGGCTCCTTGGACTTGTGCAGGTAGGAGATCGCCATGGAAACGTCAAACAGCTTGGACTCAAACAGGCGCAGCAGCCACGACTGTTTGGACGGGTTGTGTCTCTGCCGCCGCCGGGCGCTCTTCACCGAGCCGGGGGCTGGGCCCTCGGGGTCGTCGTCCTCCTCTCTGATCTGGGAGGGTTTGGGGGCGGGGGGGGGCAGAGGCTCCGCCCCAGTCTGCTGGGGGGGCTCCTCCCCCTCCACCTGGCGCAGTTTCTGCAGGACCTCCTGACAGGCCCGGCGGGCCACCTCAGGGTCAATGACCAGGCTGAGCTCAGCCACACCCTCACTGATGACACCTAGGGGGGGGGTGGCAGCCTGGGGGGGGCCGCAGGACGAGGAGGGGGTGGAGGGGAGAGAAAGAGAGGGGGAGGAGGAGGCGGACAGGGAAGGGGAGGGGCTGATGTGGTCAGACGGGGCAGGGGAAAGGTCCGGCTCCGTGTCCTCCATCATGGCTGCCGGGAAGCTCTGCCCTCCTCCACTGAAACAGACAGAGGTCAGAGGTCAGAGGTCAGAGGTCACTGTAGGAGGCGGCCATTAGGGTCCCAGCACATTCACAGTCAGAGCGTTTACATGCAGAGTTTAATCAAGCTATGCTCAAAGTTCTACTTTCTGACTACGTCCTTGTCCCAGTTTACATGCAGCGGAGAAAATCTAATAACTGTTCTCCTCCTCCACACTAGGGGGCGACACGTGTCTTTTCAGCGGGTTAATACCACGTTAATACGGCCCGATTTCTGGTTGATCTATTAGGTGATATAATAAACTAGAGTCGTTCATGTGTCAGACATTTAAACAACAACCAGACGGATAATAGAACATTTTTAAATCTTGTACTTAATGTTCACACTACTTCTGGTGCAGGTAAGATCCGCGCTGTCCCTCAGACGGCTCTTCTTCTTCTACGACCGGCTTTCTTGGATGTTTTTGTTCCGGGGTTAGGGATAGGGTTAGGTTTAGGGTTAAGGTTAACCCTAAACCTAACCCTAAACCTAACCCTAACCCGTCTCAACTGGATAATGAGAACTCTGATTTTAATCGGAGTAACGTGTTTACATGCACTTAAGTTCTCCTGTTAGAGTCCGATTAAGGCAATAATTTGTTTTTTTCACGTGCATGTAAATGCACTGAGTGACATTCACGTTCAGAAAACACAGCATTTGCCCCTGGGGGACAATTGAAGACACAGTAGAGCAAATAACATAAAAATAGACTTTATAAAACTGTCCATGGAGGATGTGAACATGACTGGATGAGTAAAAGTAATAAGTGTATAAAAAATGAAATACACTGATAAAAAAAAAAAATAAATAAAATAAAAGGTGCATTCTAGAGCTTCTGCTGTACAATAACACTCTAGGGTTGATGTTTAGAATGTCCAAGTATTTCAATGATTCAAGAATCATTTCTTGTCATTATGTGTATATAAAGGAATATTGAATGTAATCTCCTGGCTAAAGTAGTGAAATATAAAAACAGCACAGTACTATAAATAAAATAAAATACATAAAATAGAGATGGACTATATATATATATAAGTAATTCAGCCTAAAAAGGGTTAAAGGAAAGTTAATTCAATATTATTGAGGTGTTGTGCTTGACTCACTCAAACCCTCCTTTGAGCCGGTCAGCTGATGTTAGCCTAGCCTAGCCTAGCCTAGCCTAGCCTAGCCTAGCACAGAGCTAAGATCGACCTGGCATTAGCTTCGGTGTTAGTATTAGCCTTTAGCTTCGGTTAGAGATCTTTGGAGTTCAAAGGTCGTTTAAAACACTTCCAGTTTTTCTGAAGGAACTTCTAACCCGCCCCTGGTCCTTTTACTGGTCTACATTTGTTTTGACTCTCTTCACCGAACAATAAAAATGATTTTAACTCGTTTGTGTCTTTTCTGTGCAGCTAGCTACCAAGTCGCCATCTTTGTTTTGGTTCAGAAACGTCGGCGAAACTTGGAAAATAAGTTTAAAATATATGGTTTTAAACTCCTGGACACAGTATTTGTCCTCTGAGGACCCGACACAGACCGACGGGACAGTTTTAGACGCGACTCGGGAACTTTTAGAGCCGCTAGCTCCGGAGAACTGGCGCTAACTGTCCGGCTAGCTGAGCCACCGTGGCCGGTTCTGTACCAGCTCCGGTCCGATCCACTGAGCTCCTGTCCTCTGTTACTGGTCATTCAGCTTCGTGCTACTCCTGTATAGCATGTTAGCTACGTGTTAGCTGCCTGCTGACCCACCTCCTCCATCTTTTAGTGGAGTTGTGTGTTTGTGACCTGTGGAACTCCATAAACTACATCTGTAAATAAACATCAGCCCATCGGGTCTCCATCAGCCCCCCCCCCCCCCCCTCCTCCTGGACGAACAATGCTCCAACCTGCCCAGGTTCCTCTCAGACCCTACATCTGGTCTCTGGACCATCATCAGGTTCTATATGGACGCTTTAGTCAGAATGTTTATCTGTCCTCTCTCTTTCAGTCTCCTCCCGGACCAGATGGGTCCCTCCGCGTGAGCTGGTTCTGGTTCTGGTTCTGGTCCCATTTATATTGTTACTGACGCTGTAGAAATAAAATGAAATGTAGCTGAAGTGGATCCTCGGTTGTGACTAGCCTGAAGCTAATCAGTGACTCTGCTGTTGAAACTCCGTCAGCTGTTTCTAGAGCTCTATGCTAAGCTAGCGTTAGCACGGGCTTGACTACAGGTGTACCGTGCGGTACTGCAGTGAGGTCCCGGATGTTGTCAGGTAAGCCGATCTTACCTGGTTCTGGTTTAATGGGTCTGAAATGAGCTTTTATGTCCAGTTTGTCGCCTCCATTGATTCTTTCGGATCTTCATACCAGCGAACAGCCACCAAGGGGCGCATCCTCTTCTTCTGCTGTTTCCTGTGGGTGAGCTGGACACACTGAGCACAGCAGCGCCACCCGGCGGATGGACAGATAGATGCAGCCGGGACAAAATAACGAGTCCCCTTAACCGGTCGAGCGGTCACATACTGTTTCCTACGTTTTCCGTGATAACGAGTTAGGTTGTTTTTTATCTCATTATCTTGGAAAAACAAAGTTTTATTTTCTCCATATATTTTATTCAAGAGAGTTCAGTATATGTAAGCTGCCATGTTGACTGATGATGCCCTTAACACTAAAAGTGTAGTAATAACAATAATAATGCCTCATGTAAAGGGCCTTCTGTAGGGTGAGCCATTTGTTTTGTGCTTTAATGTTTGGTAGATAACGATTAAGTTTCTGGAGATGTTGAGAAAAAAAAAGGAAATTAACTTGTTATCACGGGAAGACGGAGGAAATAATACGTATGAATGTATGATAATTAGTTCATGGTGATTATCTTCAACAAGTTATTTAAGACCAACTGATGCAACGAGGAGCTTCTCATTTCTTCAACCACCCTGTGTAAAGACACAGAAGATGTTAGTCTGGTGGAGGAGATGTTAGTCTGGTGGAGGAGATGTTAGTCTGGAGGAGGAGATGTTAGTCTGGTGGAGAAGGGTCAAATCATTGGCTGCATCAAGCAGAGGAAACATCTAGAAACTACTAAAACTGGCTTAAGACCTTTATTCCAGACTGGAAGGACAGTGGAGAACCATGTTCTACCAGGAAGAAATAAATCCTGATTGATGGAGAAACGTTTGGAAGAAAAGCAGCAGTAGAACTCAGGGCTGTGTTTAATAGTGGAAGGAAGAGCATTTCACATCATGGACAATGTGAAGGGAAGGAGGTCATGAGGTCTGAGGAGTCCAGACCTGAACCCAGAGAGAAGGTTTGGGACGAGCTGGAGACTCAGACTCTGACATCATCAACACAAGATCTGAACTAAAAACACTGGATGGAAGAAACTGGAGACACTGGAGAAGCTTCTGATTGAACCAATGGAGTCAAAGCTGGAGGAGCTCCGCCCACAGACTAGAGGGGGGAGGAGCTCCGCCCATAGACTAGAGGGGAGGAGCTCCGCCCACAGACTAGAGAGGAGGAGCTCCGCCCATGGACTAGAGGAAGGAGCTCCGCCCACAGACTTGAGGGAGGAGCTTTATTTGTATTTATTTTATTTTATTCCTTATTGTTTTGACCAGGTGAAGGACATGAAGACACAGAGGAGTTTTCATCAGGACTTTATTCCAAAGCAGTGAAGTTCGGTTCTGAAGGTTTTTACTGAGGCTCATTAACAGACACACACCATTTAAATTCGTCCTCAGGATCCTCCACTGTCCTGGTCCCTGGTCCCTGGTCCCTGGTCCCTGGTCCCTGGTCCCGTCTTCACAGCCAGATGTCTGAGGTGCAGTCCCCCCCCGGGTACCGGAGCTCGTGGGCCAGAACCGGACCGTCAGGTTCTTTACCGAAGTCCACCAGGAAGTCCTCGTTGAGGGACAGACCCCCGCTAACGGTGTCCACGTCGATTTGCATCATCACTGAGCCCTCCCTGACCACAGAGACACAAGAAGACACTTCTGGTGAGGACAGACAAAGGACAGGCAGAGGACAGGTGTCCAGGTAGACCAGTACCTGATCATGTCGGGGTAGAACTGTTTGTCCCAGCCGCTGTAGAGAGACGTGGTCACGTAAAGTCTACGTCCGTCCAGACTGAGCTGCAGCATCTGAGGACCTCCAGGGACACGCTTCCCCTGAGAGACAGAGGACAGAGACAGAATGAGACAGGGACAGAGGGAGGCGTGTGTGTCTGTCCTCTCTGTCCTGATGGTACCTGGATGACGCGGGGGTGGGGCTGCTGCTTGTCCTCTGGGTCTTCCAAGACTCTGATTGGTCCATCATTGACAAGAAGTCCACCCAGGAAGACCTGGAAGAGACAGGGGACATGTCTCAGTGTCTCAGGGTATCACCTGTCCACTGTCATCACCTGACAGGTGTCTCCAGACCTGGCCGACCAGTCGGGGCGTCCGCCGGTCTGTGATGTCATACTGTCTGATGTCCCCATGGAGCCAGTTACTGAAGTAGAGGAACCGGTCGTCCAACGAGAGCAGGATGTCTGTGATGAGACCTGGACACGGGGGACAGGGACAGACAGGTACAGGTGAGACAGGTGGGACAGGTGGGACAGGCAGGGACAGGCAGGGACAGGTGGGACAGGTGGGACAGACCTGGCATCTCCGGGAGCATCCATCCGTCCACTTTCTTGGGGGGGACACTGATGACCTTCTCTACGTCCCAGTCTCCTTTCTGAGACACAAAGACCAGACTGAGAAACATTGACAGGATAGTTCTGATTCTGGACCCTGATCCAGGTCCCACTGGGACCAGGACCCCGTGGTACTGACCGGGGTTCTGTAGAATCTGAAGACGGACCCCCGTAGAGCACAGCCCACGTAGCCCTCGGTGGCGCTGGGCTCATGGAGGAACCGGACCTCCAGAGGGATGGCGCCGTCCTCCCCCAGGTCCAGGGTCTGGAGCTTCCTGTGGGTGGTCCAGTCCCAGACATGCAGAGACCTGCCGTAGTGACCTGGGGCGGGACAACAGGGACCAGTCAGAACCTAGAACCCTCCAGAGCCAACATGGTCCAGATGAACCCTGGGAAGTGGAGCTTGACTCACCCTCTTTGACGTGGGCCGGGTTGAACCCATCCACCAGGGCTTTGGGCGCCCCCCATTCGGTGCTGATCATCACGTTGTGTCTGGGTTGGTACCAGAAGTCGTACCCAAACGGGGCCGCTTCCCCCGGGTGCTCCCAGTTCCCGAGGACCTCAAATGTCTCACCGTCCAGGAGGACAAAACCACCTGGGGGACAGACCAGGTCACTAAAACCAGACTGTCAAGGTCCTCCTCTCAGACCGAACACACAGAAGAGACAAAGTCCAGACTTAAGGGGGACTGTGAACTGTGGAGGACTGTGGTGGACTGTGGAGGACGAGGGACCAGGGGGTGTCTCCCTGGTCCCTGGTGCGTTTACATGCAGTTTAATGGAACGTCCTCATCGCAGTTTAAATGCAGCGTAAGAAAATCTATTAACTGAAGGGAACGTTCTCCTCCTCCACACTAGGGGGCGATACGTGTCTTTTCAGCGGGTTAATACCTCGTTAATACGGCCGATTTCCGGTTGATCTATTACGTGATATAATAAACAAGTCGTTCATGTGTCACATTTAAACAACAACCAGACGGATAATAGAACATTTTTAAATCTCGTACGTGATATTCGCGTTACTTCTGGTGCAGGTTAGATCCGTCCGAGCGATCGCGTCCCTCAGACGGTTCTTCTAGCGGCTCCGTTTACCTTCTTCTTCTTCTTGGATGTTTTTGTTCCGGGTCACAGACCAGCGCAGCGTTGGTGGAGCATGAACACACATTATCTGATGAAAACGCTGTTTACGTTTACGTGCCGGAGAAAATCGAATTCCAGGCGCATATTCTGTGCGTCTCAATCAGATAAAGAGAACTCTGATTTTAATCGGAGCAACGTGTTTAGCAGCGAACGCATGTGGACGTGAACGTGTTAAACGCCTGGACCAGGACCTCACTAAACGCCTAAAAATAAAAAAGCTACGTTCTATGTTTTCATTCTTTGAGCACCGGAATCAGGTAGAACCTGAACCGGACCCAGACCTACCTCGGATGTAGTCAGGGTGGGTTCTTACCTTTGCCGTTGCCAGACGGGTCTCCCATGCAGCTGATCATGATCTGGCCACTGCCCAGACAGTGGCTGGTGTGAGGGTTCGCCAGACCACACTTCCAGAACAGATCCACAGGTTCTACCATCTGAAGACACAGCAGAACCGCAGCAGAACCACAGACAAAGGATTAGTCAGAATTTATTGTAAATGTTCAGCAGCACAATGAGACTACGAGCTTCACTGAACAAAACTAGACGTTAACACCGTAACAGGATCAGTCTAGTATGAGCGGAGTCCAAAGTCCAGACAGGGACCAGGAAAACCGCTGAGATGACCAGAACCCCAGGACCAGCTCCCCTCCCAGGTCCCTCTGGACCAGCTCATACGCCGCCAAAAGCAAGAAGCTTGTGTGTCTTTTTTCCAGTGTAGCAACTATTGTGTGATTGGTCAGAAAATGGAAGTGGGCGTGTTTAATGCAGCCACCGTGTGAGCTAGCAGATGCTAATGTTAGCATTGTGACCTGGGTCTCGGTCATTCTGGGTGGGTTCATATTGAATGAAGAACACGGCCGCCGTCATCCATCTATGGCGTACGCTGCAGGGGGAGGGGCTTATGAGGATTTCCCTGAGGTTCTGGTGGAAAATAAATGACCAGAACAAACTCAGCCCTGGTCCAACTCCCAGTCGGACCCGACTCCCAACTCCTGTCAATAACCTTCCATTCTGACGCAAACAGAGCCCTCAGACACTTCTGTGTTCTGGATATTCATCAGAACCAACGGATTGTTCTTCTCCCTCAGCAGCAACAAATCAACATTTTCCTCTTGTAAAGAGAAGCTGTGTTTATCATCCAGTCTGAACCTTGGATGAACCTCCCTTCTCCTCCTCCTCCCTCACAATTCTTTAGCTCTTGGTTCAGTTTATTTTGTCTCAGCAGCTGTTCAGATAATCTCGTATAAATTAATCTTTTCTAGGGGGTCAGTGCTGTTTGTCCCGGTCGTTCCTGTTTCTATTGTTATCACCACAATAAACAGATGTTAATCATCCGCTACGTGACCTGCAGCACACAGATAAGAACCTGGACTCTTCAGTCTTCAGCGTCGAGTGTTTCAACAACAGAACCCTGACCTCCATATCATGGTGGGGGGGGGGGTTCTCCGTACCTTGTGCAGTCGCGGAGCTCTGGGGTCCGTCCCAACGTCCACCACATAGACTCTGGACGAGATCAGCGAGGGAAGAATGAGACGGTTTCTTTTCTTGGAGGCGTCTCCGAAGCAGCTGCTGCAGGCGTTCCAGCCGGAATGATGCAGCTCATCACGGAGGTTCGGCATCGGCAGCCGGTGGATCACCTGAGGCCCGGGATCAGATCAGAACAGAACCAGAACTTTAAGAGAAATCAAGAAAGACCTGAAGAGAAAAGAGAAGGAGGTGGAGGAGGTCTGGCTTGTTGTGACGGATCAGGGCCCTGACCTGGCAGAAGGTGGAGGACTTGGGGTCGACGTCAACGGTGGCCAGGTAGTCTGGTTTCAGGATGTCGGTGTTACGGTAGATGCAGGGCAGGTAGACGATCTCCTCTCTGGGACCTTTAGGGTCAAAGGTCAAAGGTTAGGGTTAAAGGTTAGGGGTTAAAGGTCAGGGGGACAGGTGGGGTGGGGCTGTTTAAATAAAGTTTCATTGAATGGACCCTCACCCTTCATGGCCTCCAGCGGGCTGCGGTATCCCGGTCCACATCCTGAACAGCTGGCTGAGACACCACAGGTCAGAGGTCAACCACAGGTCAACCAGAGGTCAACCAGAGGTCAGGGGTCAATGACTCCCGATGAACGACAGAGCTTCAGAATAACGAGGTTCATCTCTAACGATCAGTCACTTTAATCAGATACAAACCTCAGAGCTTCTCAAGGAAGGATTCTGGTTCCAGACTCTGGTTCCAGATTCTGGTTCCAGATTCTGGTTCAGAGTCTGGAACCAGAATCTGGAACCAGAGTGGAACAACGTTGTGGAGCCAGGAGTTAAATGGGTCACAGTGATCTGCAGTTCATCAGTTTATTATAGGAGGAGTTTATTATCAGGCAGTTTATACTGAGGTAGACCAGGTCCAGATCAGACCGGATCCAGGTGCATAGATGAATGTGGACTGTGATCTGGAGCGATCCAGTCCAGTGAACTAACATGACCTGGTCCTGTTATATAACCACAGACTTGTTTGTTGTGCGACCTCAATAATTAACCAATCATTCATAATAATAACAATATTACCGATCAGGTCCTGGTCCCTGAGTCACTCATTAACCTCCTGTTCTCGGATCCACCATGTCGGACCTGTCCTTGAAACCTCATTATGTAAAAACCATGGCAACCTCCTGCTCTACCCCTAGCAACCGTGCAGAAAGCCCTAGCGACAGCCCCTGAACATGCATAAAAATGCTGCAGTTGTTTTTAACAAAGCTTTAAAAGTTATTTAAGATTAAAAACGACTCTGTAAAACTCTGCAGAGAAATTAAGTCCTCATTCTAAACGGGTCTGGTTCAAAAGGTTGGAACAGAACAAACGCCACCAACCAGACTCCATGAGAAAAACCTCACATTTAAGACACTAACAGCAGCAGAGATAAAGACACATGAACTCACCCATGGTTGAACTCCTGGTCTGAACAGTCTCACACCAGAATCACTGGGGCTTCATGATTGTCCAGCAGCCAATCAGAGAGGAGGGGCGGAGCTACACAGCTCATTGAAAAACCTTAACCCTCCAGAGCCCAGAGAACCCGACATAAAACCTGAACAGGAGCTATGTGGGCCCCACGGAGCCAGTAGAACCGATATGAACCTGGATAGGAGCTATGTGGGCCCCACGGAGCCAGTAGAACCGATATGAACCAGAACAGGAGCTATGTGGGCCCCACGGAGCCAGTAGAACCGATATGAACCTGGACAGGAGCTATGTGGGCCCCACGGAGCCAGTAGAACCGATATGAACCAGAACAGGAGCTATGTGGGCCCCACGGAGCCAGTAGAACCGATATGAACCAGAACAGGAGCTATGTGGGCCCCACGGAGCCAGTAGAACCGATATGAACCTGAACAGGAGCTATGTGGGCCCCACGGAGCCAGTAGAACCGATATGAACCAGAACAGGAGCTATGTGGGCCCCACGGAGCCAGTAGAACCGATATGAACCTGGATAGGAGCTATGTGGGCCCCACGGAGCCAGTAGAACCGATATGAACCTGGACAGGAGCTATGTGGGCCCCACGGAGCCAGTAGAACCGATATGAACCTGGACAGGAGCTATGTGGGCCCCACGGAGCCAGTAGAACCGATATGAACCTGGACAGGAGCTATGTGGGCCCCACGGAGCCAGTAGAACCGATATGAACCTGGACAGGAGCTATGTGGGCCCCACGGAGCCAGTAGAACCGATATGAACCTGGACAGGAGCTATGTGGGCCCCACGGAGCCTCTGTATGAACTCAACATGTGGTAAAGGACTAAGAGAGGCCAACAGCGGCTCTGAGTCTGGGGCCCCCTCTTACATCAACATAGATTTTCCTGTTTCCCTCTGGCTCCGACTTTAAATTGTCTTTGAGACCTGGACCGTGGCCAAGAAACGCTGTCAGAGGACCGAGGATGAGGGATCAGGTTTCAGAGTTTAGACGTTTGGAAACAGACATGGAAACAAGGAATAAAAAAGAAAACGTTAACATTTTATTTCATTCTGAAGAGCAGCAGAAAGTTGACAAGTCTGAGTTAATCTGATTTAACTGAATCAGATTTAATTTAATCAGATTTAATCGAATCAGATTAAATCAGATTGAATCATGATCTACAACGTGAACAGGAAAACGTCTTTGTCGTGGTCATGTGACTGATCCATCGAGCCAATAAGCTTCCAGCCCCGCCCCCAGGGCTCAGCCCCCCCCCCCCCCCCCCCCCCCGGTCCTGGAGCTGAACCTGGACGTTGTCCCCTGAACTGTCCACAGGGACAACATCCACACTGTCCACTCAGCTCTCGTCCATCCGGTCGTCTTCATCTCCGTCGGTTCGACTCTTTGTCGCTATCTTCCACTCGTCCCCGACGTCTTCTCCAATCACAATCCTGGTCTCACGTCTCTCCCTGATGTCCTCCTCTGTCTCTGTCTCTTTCTCCTCCTCCTCTAGTGTCTTCACTTCCTCTTTCTCCTCACTGTCCATCCTGTCTCCTTTCCTGTCTTTCTCTGTGTCCTCTGTTCTAGCTTCCTCCTTCATCTCCTGTCTGTCACCTGTCTTCTCCTCTTTATTATTGTTGTCCTCCTGTCCCTCCTCTGATGTCTCTGGTTCTAGTTTGTCCTCTAATGTCTCTGGTTTTTGTCCTCCTTTTTGTATGTCGACTTCGTTGTCTTCGTCCTCCAGTTCCAGGAGATCGGATGAATCTAGATTTAGAGCTTCGGTGTCCATCAGGACCTCTGTCAGCGTCTTTACGAGGTCCGACTGAACGTCCCCCTCGTTGGTCCTCAGGAGTTCAGTCAGGTTAAAAGACTTCCTCCAGAGCTGTGGGACTCTGTTCAGGTGGCCCAGGGCCTCCTCCAGCCAGTCCACCAGGAGCTGGGCTACGTTGGTTAGGAGTTTCTGGGGCGACACCTCCTCCAGCTCCTTTGGGTTTTGTCTGGTAAACCTGGACCAGCGTGAAACCAGGAAGCGCTGCAGCACCGGCTTCACACAGACCTCCAGAGGCTGAAGAAGGACCGAGCATCCTCCAGGGATCACGGCCGGAAGCGTCCCCGACCCACTGATAGATGCCAGGAACCGGTCTCCTATATGTTCCCGGTGTCTGTCCAAGACCAGCATGGATTTCCTGGGCTGTGCCGGACCAGACACATGCGGCAGCCAGACCTGTTTAGTCCAGAGGTCTAAGACCTCCTCAGCCGACAGGAGGTCTGGAGCAGTGTCCAGGAGCATGAACTCTGGCCGGGCTTTCTGCTCCAGATCCAAGTTGGCCAGAACCAAGGAGGGCAGCACGGTTCCATCGGCCAGCGCCGCCAGGAACACCGAGACCAGAGGCACCGCCCCAGAGAGCTCCAGGGCTTCCCAGCGCCGGGACTTGTCCTGAGCGAGCTTCAAATCCAGAAAGAGACACAGCTCGTCCATCGCCGCTACCGAGGTTTCTGTCAGCCCGTGGACCCGGAAGACATTCTGGGTGAACTCCCTGAAAGACCTGGCCTTGGGCTCCAAGGAAGGAGGCAGGGAAGTGGACCTGCCGATGGCCCGGACTCCCAATTGGTGCCGCAGCAAGAAGCTCACTGCCCAGTCGTAGGAGATCCGGAACGAGTCGGCAAAGCCTCCCTTCTTCTTGAGGGTGGAGGCTTTGTGGAAGAGGTCGCTCTCTGTGATGGGGAGTTGCTGCTCACGCATGGACAGGACCCAGGCCACCAGGCGCTCCTCGCCATCGATCTTCTGCTGCCGCTCAGTTAGTGGCAGACGCTTCCGGGCCTCCTTCACCCAAGACCGGATTAACCGGGTGTCGGTGGAGAAGACCCGAGAGGCCTGGCGGAGTCCTCCACACAGAGCCACCATGCCGATCCTCAGCTGGCGGGCGGTGAGAACATCCTCTCGATCTCTAGAGGCCGACTGGTCGTTTGGTGTGGAGGCTGAAGGAGACGCTGGACGTTTCAAATCTTTGTTCCATTCTTCCTTAAAAGCTTCACCTTCTTCAGTGGCATCGAGTTCATCCATTTTATCCTCATCTGAAAAGTCTGTGTCCTCCACCGGACCCATGGCCTCGTCCACGCTGCCCTCGATCTCGTCCACGTCCACGTCGCCGCTGCAGCAAAGATTCATTATGACGTGAAACAACAACAACTTCTAACAAACCATAAAGACAAAGAATCAAAGCAGATGAGTTCAAATGTACCTTATTGTGTCCTTCAGAAATCCAACTTTGGTCGATCCTGTTAAAAACATCAAACACACCTTAAATACATAAATACACTGACTTGTACTGATGGTGGGGTATGAGACACTGACCTTTGCTGAGAGGTGACAGGCCGTGATATTCCCAGAAGCAGCTGGGCTGTTTGCACAGGTTGACTTTACAGGTGACGCAGCCGTAGACGCTCTCGCGGCGGACACTGTTCTTGTTGCAGTTCCTGCATCTCTTTGAGATGGAGCTGATCTTCGTCATCCTGTGTCTCTGTTTGAGGGCCTCGGTCACCTCCGTCTTCGTCCTGCGGGCGCTGGCGATCTCCACGGTCTCAAAGTACTTCTGGGCACACTTGGCGAGCTGGTTTCCCAGTCGCTTGCGGAAGTTGACCTGAGTAAACAGGCCGTCCTGCACCCAGGCGGGGGGGTTCTCTTTGCGACTCTCCCGCAGCAGAATGAAGGCATTGACGATGCTCAAGTTGACCAGAAACCAAAAGAGGCTGCGCCAGTGTCGGTCCTGGGGGATTCCTCCCAGCGGGTTGCAAGCTAGCAGCTGTTTACAGATGTCGACTCCCCGCATGTTCTCCTGCAGCAGACGGAAGGCCATGGGCCGGTCGATGGGGTCCAGCCCCCCTACTTTGGTCTGAGACCTCCTCCAAACAGTGTCTGGTTCACCAGGAGCTGCATTAGTCGACAGACAGCCCATCTCTTTGGTGTCTCTCCAACGAGTGGCCAGCAGGGGGCCATACTGCCTCTGCAGGAAGTCCCCTGGTTTCTCCAGCCAGCCCTCATCCCACAGTTCTCTGGGCAGGATGGGGTTAGGTGGAGGGAAGGAGCTGGAGGCATAGATACCCTGATCCAGAAGCTTCTGCATTAGTGGGACCGATGTGAGAGAATTGGCCAGGAAGAGTTGGTGGTGTTTGTCCTCCAGACCCTTCACCAGCTCCGGGACCACGGTGAAACCAGGGGTCTGGACCACGTTCTCCACCACCTGAATGAAGAAGCGGTGGCAGTACCCAGACTTGGAGTCACAGAGCAGCCACACCTGAGGCTGGGTCTTCGGGTTCCCCTCCTCCAGGCTGGGCAGCAGCGCCCGGTCGATAGTGAGGTAGCAGTTAGGCCGATAGGCATCCCACATGGCCCTGCCCAGGATGTCCAACATGGGCCTGAAGATGTGGAGAGGGTCACTGGCATCGCTGGTGCCACGGTACTCATCTGTGATGAAGCTGCCCATGCGGATGTTGGCAGCGATCTGCTTGAAGCGCTTGAAGCTCATGGCTCGGTAAAAGGTGTAGCTGTTGTCGTAGTGACTCCATGACCAGTAGTGCTGCAGGTCGGGCAGATTCTGGATCCCCATCAGAATCACCAGGCCCATAAAACCTCTGATCTCGTGGGTGGTGACGGGGACCCAGTCTGGGCAGCTGGAGCCCAGGAATCGGGAGGTCTTGGCGTGAGCGTTGGTTTCGTCTGTGATCAGCTTGATAAGTTCTGTCGGAAAGACCAGGTTAAAGAAGTCGATGGCGTCGCTGTTCCTAGACAGGTAATGAAGAGGTCCGCTGGTCTCAGTGAAGGGGGAGATAGAGGCCTCTTGGCTTTCTGCCGGCGCTTTCCAACTACCTGCCAACCTCCAGGACGGGTCAGGAAAGTCCTTGCTGTGGTCAAGTTCCTGGTCTCTGCTGTAGCAGAACTGGATGTCAGGATCAACAAAAGCTGAAGAGAAAAGAACAAATGTGTTAAACTTCCATAAGTTATTCAGCAACAAAAGCAACACTGAGGCAAACGGTCTGGACAAAGGACAGTCCTGGTCTGGTGTTAAATATCCTAGAGTTGGTCTCCTGTAGCTTCCTAAATTCTGTCCTTGTCTTCTCCTAGAGTCGACTGGATTCAGTCCAATGAATCTTTCTTTCAGTCAGGGTTAATGTGGAGAGGGGAGCTCGTACCTTTATTCTCTACTCCAGAAATGTTCTGGTCCTCCAACGCTGCCATAAACTCCCTAACTCTCTCTGGAAGATTAGTCTCCATAAAAAATTTCTTTTAAACTCTCAGTGCGTGTTGTTGTTATCTGTCTGCAGCCTTTGACCTGAGTGGATTTCATGGATTGTGTTTAGATGATCTCCTACTACCACCTCACCACACTAGCTACTGACTAACACCTCTATCACTGCAGGGACACAGGGTTCTTCTGTTTAATGGTGGTTGGCAGCTTTGACATTGGACGACAGTCATTAAAAAACAGAAGAAGAAGAAGAAGACAACGCTACAGGGACGTGGCTTTGGTAAAATAAATAACTAAAGATCTGCAGAAGCCTGATACGGGTCAGGGCGTAACTAGATTGGACCAAACTCAGAGCAGCTCTTTACACACAGAACAAAAGACAAAAAGGAAGTGTTAAACAATGAATTGATATATCTGAGGTTTTAAACATTCCCTTATAATTAGAAGTAACATTCTAGAAGTTCACAGTTAACAGCAGCTGGTTTTATTCCATAGTCTTGTCAAACGTTTCCAGTAAACTTTGAAATTCTTTTCTTTAGAGGCTCCTTCTAGACGTCGGCTCAGTTACAGATAAACTTTATGAACTTTACTCTGGGGATTCTTGCGTCTATAAACACTTCCTGGTACTTTGCTCCCTCTCCTGTTTACTACTCCTTCATCGGCTTCATGGCGTCAGTGTTATTTACTTTGGCCGAACAGCTGGACGTCGTCACAGCGATGAGGGGGAGGTTTAGAAGGAGGAGGCGCCAGTAAAGTGTCCTGGAGGAAGTCAGTCTGATCTGGTTTGAAATAAGCTGTTTTCTAGTTAGACTGTGTGTGTGGTCGGGTCCGGTCGGGTCCGGTCAGGTCCGGTCTGGTCCGGTCTGGTCCGGTCAGTCTGTGGTGATGGTTGTAGTGGTGTTGCAGTCTTACTCCGGGGCCAGCAGGTGGCGCTGTGGTGCTCTGGGTGGAGCAGCAGGTGGGCGGCCATGTGGTCGGCCGTCAGAGGCCTGAAGTCGCACTGAGAACATCGCAGCAGGAACGGACTGAAAGAGGAGACGTCATCAGGAAACTGATCACGGACTGAACACTGATCAAACACTGATCAAACACCGGTTCTCACCATGGAGGAGGACGTCTGTGCAGAGGGACACGTCTGTCCTCAGACCGGGACACGTGGTGTCTGGAAAGACAACAACCAGTCACTGACCAACAACCACTCACTGGCACATTGGCAGAGTGCTCCTACAGTAATATGATTAGTCCTACAGTAATATGATTAGTCCTACAGTAATCTGATTAGTCCTACAGTAATATGATTAGTCCTACAGTAATCTGATTAGTCCTATAGTAATATGATTAGTCCTACAGTAACCTGATTAGTCCTATAGTAATATGATTAGTCCTACAGTAATCTGATTAGTCCTACAGTAATATGATTAGTCCTACAGTAACCTGATTAGTCCTACAGTAATATGATTAGTCCTACAGTAATCTGATTAGTCCTACAGTAACCTGATTAGTCCTACAGTAATATGATTAGT